>NC_092266.1:27688256-27790756 GCF_036320965.1 Panulirus ornatus | reverse complement strand
TATATATATATATATATATATATATATATATATATATATATATATATATTCACGGGGAAAAATGAAACACGAATAGTTCCCAAGTGCACTTTCGTGTAATAATCACATCATCAGGGGAGACACAAGAGAGAAATATAACAGTCAGTTGATATACATCGAAGATATATATCAAAACGACGAGTCTATGAAGAGTAAGAGAACACGACATGAGAAAACCTCCACGGAGGCTTTTGAGGCATGACTCATTTAAGGAAAAAGTCATCCTCTGCGCAGAATACTTTGAGGATAAAGTGAGTTAACATACGGCATTCTTCCTCGGCCAACCTCGGGGGCTGGAAGATCCGCTGTGGAGGCTCTGGAGAGCCCGTTTTCTTCGCTGACAAAATACAAATGCCACTTCGTAGCTCTAGCATGCATTACTGAACAACAAGACTGCTATTCTCTGTGTCAATTAGAGTTTAAAGAAAAAAAAGAAACAATGTCTGCTAAGATATATCTCAATGCCTTATGATCAGAACCAATATCGAACGAGCCTACATCTACAATAAGATTCAAGCGAAAGGGAGTTTGAAAGTGAGAAAACATGAAGATCTGGAACTCGTTTTTGCTGCACAACTATGAGAAAACTTCCAGTTTCCGGGAATGTGATTACCCGCCTAATTTCACTTTCCAGGCCTAGTTCAAAGCGCCATGATCCACCAGCTCAGAGCACACACACTGTTGTTGTGGTGTGGAAATGATTATCATTCTCTCTCTCTCTCTCTCTCTCTCTCTCTCTCTCTCTCTCTCTCTCTCTCTCTCTCTCTCTCTCTCTCTCTCTCTCTCTCTCTCAGCAGAACACACCGACATAAGCCTGGATTGCGAAGGAAGATCAACATGACGTGTCACAGTTGCATATGTGTGTGTTTTAATGGAGGTTACTTTCTCATACAACAAATACAGCGTATAAACTCTCCTTTTTTTCCTACAGGTACGGTACGCAGATGGTACAGCTACAGATGGTACAGCTACAGATGGTACGGCTACAGATGGCAAGGCTACTCGAAGCAGTAAAGACAAACCATCAGGTAAAGTTTCATATAACAACAAATCGAGTTCATGATATGAGGTGTTGACGTGTGTGTGTGTGTGTGTGTGTGTGTGTGTGTAAGCGCGCGCCCGGTAAAGCCTAGCCGGCTCCTGCATTCGGCACTCACGGCTTTATCGCACGGAAGCCACAGATGTTGATGATAGGTTGCCTCAACCGCCAACTGCTGAGCAGGGAGGGCGTGAGACACCTGTCATACACGGAGGGAGGGAAGGGAACAACGTCTATGAAGGGAAGGTAACGAAAGCAAATTGGCGAGAAAGAGTGAGAGGCAGCGAGCGATATATAAGTCAGCGGACGAGTTGGCCCGACATCCCACTCCACCATGAAGCTCCTGGTGAGTGAGTCGTGTGCCTCCTGCTGTGTGTGTGTCTCTGGCTCCAAGCCTCAGTGATAGTGCTCAGCCACCAGACGTTTACGAAGTCTGGTTCTTCATGTAGATCTTTACGGTGAATCGGGTCCGACCACCAGAGGGTGTTTGAAGAATTAGTGATTCATCGCCTCGGGAAGGGGGGAAAAGTCACCACAGTACCTGTGGATATTGTTGGTTGATGTGGTCATTCTTGTGCCTCATCAAAACATGCGCCAGAATAATGTTCTGTACATACCCAAGACGAGTTTCATATTGTTGAAACATATGGCCCAAAGCCAACCCAAGTCGTCATTCTTCCCTTGGGAGGTGGTCGATAATTGAATTGCTAGCGTTTATATATATATATATATATATATATATATATATATATATATATATATATATATATATATATATATATATATATATATATATTTCATACTATTTGCCATTTCCCGCGTTAGCGAGGTAGCGTTAAGAACAGAGAACTGGACCTTAGAGGGAATATCCTCACCTGACCCCCTTCTCTGTTCCTTCTTTTGGAAAAAAAAAGAAAAAAAAAACAAAAAACAAGAAAGGGGAGGATTTCCAGCCACCCGCTCCCTCCCCTTTTAGTCGCCTTCTACGACACGCAGGGAATACGTGGGAAGTATTCTTTCTCCCCTATCCCCAGGGATATATATATATATATATATATATATATATATATATATATATATATATATATATATATATATATATATATATGTGTGTGTGTGTGTGTGTGTGTGTGTGTGTGTGTGTGTGTGTGTGTGTGTGTGTGTGTGTGTGTCTGTGTGCGTGTGTGTGTGTAATGATGTGTTAGTTCTGGACGGGGAGGGCGTTTTACAACCGTGTGTTTGCGTGCGTGACACACAAGTGACCGTGTTATATCATCTACAGGAAGAATACAATTGTCGGGAACCTTTCATAGATCTTATCACACAACGGCGCCGTTTATGTACAGACAAGACCTTAAGAAATTAATTAGTAATTAGATTTTCACATCACCAGTAACGAGGTATCAAACTCTTCATTAATACTAATGTCACCTAAATGAACTAAGCTTTGACATCCTTCCTGCTTCACACAAATTTCAGTCAAGGTTGATACCATGATGTTGTCTGCAGGAAGTCGTGCATATCAAAGCTGTAGAGAGTCACTCATGCCCACGATGTGAGACACACATTAACTACAGGTCTTTACCCCACAGATCCTGGCCTCAGCGCTCGTGGCATCCGCGGCTGCCTCACTAAGCTACGGTTTACCCTCACACTCCGGAGGCTCAAGCTTCTCCGGGGGCTCAGACTTTTCAGGCGGTTCAAGTTTCTCTGGGGGCTCCAGCTACTCTAGCGGGTCAAGCTTCTCTGGGGGTTCCGGCTTCTCTAGCGGCTCAGGCTTTTCCTCAGGCGGCTCTGGCTTCTCTGGCGGTTCGAGTTTCTCCGGTGGTTCCTCCTTCGGCTCAGTCTTCTCCTCAAGCGGCTCTGGCTTCTCTGGAGGCGGTTGCGGCCCCGACCAAGTCCGTCATGTGGACGGCAGCTGCGTCACTCCTCAGGTCACTCGCAACTTATACGTCTACAGCGCCCCTCCATCCCCACCCATTGTGGGTCCACGACCACCAGTTCCTCCACCAAGAGTCGAACATAATATCGTCTTCATCCACACCCCACAGAATGGTCGAGGACAGGAGCCTGTTGTCGTGCCACCGCCCCAGCAGAAGAACGTTGTCTACGTCCTCAACAAGCGACCACAACTGGACCAACAAATCATCCACTTGCCAGAACCAGAGCAACAGACTCCAGAGGTCTTCTTTGTTAACTATGCCGAGGGTGACAACCCGACTCTGCCCACCGGCGAAGACCTCCAGTCTGCCCTCAGCATCGCTTCCCAGGGCGGTGGCCAGGTCATAGGTGGCAGCGGAGGCTATGGAAGTGGCGGCAGTTTCGGTGGCAGCCTTGGAGGAGGTGGTGGCCTCGTGAGTGGTGGAGGCTATGGGAGCGGGAGCGGCAGTATTGGAGGTGGCGGCAGTATTGGAGGTGGCGGTCTGTCAGTTAGCGCTCCATCAAGTTTGTACGCCTGCTCCCTAAACTTCCCCTTCGCGATCGACGTTTACCTGAATTGGTAATCCTGTCCTACTGTAGAGTATACGAATATGATCAAAGAAATGTATAAACTGAACAAATGAATCACGATCTTCATCTTGCAGTTGTTAAGGTGTCACAAAGCACATCATGGATGGCAATGCACCAGAGTTACGCACTGTTATTGTTACTTCTGTCTTCGTACCTGGCAGCGCTCCCTCACGCTGCTGTAAAAGCCAAATAAATAAACGTTATCTTATTTATTCTCTAGTATAAAATATCCTATTCTATTTGATGTAGTATATACGTACATATACTATAATACCATCCACTAACATATCCTAACACAAAGAACGTTTGACACAACACCCTGAAAAATATTGACAAAATAAATAATAAGGTGGCCCATCTTCGTGGCAGCACTACAGGGGAGAGTCAGCCACAAATGCCTCACCACAAAACCCCTCAAGCCCCACACTGGAGTTCCCCAGGGATCATGACTTTCTTCATCCCTCTTTTCAAACTCTGACCATATGCCCTCCCATCATCTCTTACAGACGACACAATACGACAGCTCTTTCATATACGGATGACCGCACAGCCACGCCACAGCACCTCTGACGCTGTTCAAGCAAAGACAATACATGCGTCAATACATCACGCAATTATAGTCCTACCTAACTCAAAACATAATGTCTGCAACCCAATAGATATCCACTATCACCCTCTGGACCCCTGATAGACACGAATCCAATCTAAACCCTTCTATGAAGATATTACATACGTCACACACATATGACGTTCACTTCTGACACCACGAAACTCAACATAATGGCCATAAAGAAATTAAACGCCCACAGAACAATAACCGGTACCTCGTTTGGGCAACAAGAAAATGAGTTTTAGTATTTCCTCTGCCAAAAAAAAACTCGTCTGCTCCACCGTAAACTACTACGCCTCACCTACCTGGCCATCCACTCTGTCAAAGGCATGTAGAGCCAAAGTAGCGAAGCACACAAAACACAGCATTGAGGAAGGAACACCGGCTGCTTAACAACCATAGACATGCATCCTAAACAATCTTACAACCTCAGTAGGATCGGCAATCACTCCTGACCGCCAGCACTGGATCTTTCCCACATAAACTTCCTCATAACCAACCACCAACACCCCAAGATACAAATAAAAGCCTACCTCTTCTCCACACTACAGCAACTTATACCTACAACTCCCTCACACTCCCCTTAACAAAAGCACTGACACAACATTTGCACACCGTAACGACCCAAGAAGCTTGTGAACATTCGCCCGTCCCCACATGCAGTCTTCTTAAACTCCGCTCCGCTAGACATCTGGGACTAACCCTCTCCAGGTATGCAGTCCGTGCAGTGTAGTTAATACTTTCTCATCTGTTTACTGGACACCGTCCAACTCTCCAGTGTTTCAAAACTACACGAGTCAACACGGCACAAGATCCAAAAGCCGACTCCCATGGAAAAAAGACACTGAACACTTGTTCCTTAAGGTTTCTGTACTCAACTCCGTGAAGATGTGCACATATCATCACACTTCTCGACCTCTATAAAGTCCCGCCAGGTGGACGTGCCCGGATTCCTAAATGCTGACTTAAGGCACCGCGCGGAAGAGGATCCATTGGGGAGGGAGGGAGGAGAAGCAGCTGAGGTGAGCTGCTGTTACGAAAATTCACACATTAAGTATCCACAAATACACGAAGAGATATAGATGACATTAGCGTATGAACATACACACTAAAGAAAGGTAATTCCATATTCATACTCACAGTAGTTGAATGTAATCGACGATTTGAATAAAGAAAATAATCCCTTAGGAAACCTTGCATTCACGATGACACCATAACACAACAGATTAATAAAGTAGGAAACTGCGTTCTGACGGTGTAAACAAAGACGTTAAGTTGCACCACAGTGTGACTTATTTACCGTAAGGCTCTACTGTTTATATGACGGGCTACAGATCCATTATAATGCACCTCACTAACTGGTGTGAGGAGATTCTCGTAGTGTTGAAAACCAGAACAAAAGATGCAGAAACTATGTCTCTGCTTCAGTACACTGGCAAGAACCATGTCTGGTGGAAACTGTGGTAGTTCACTCATTTACTGACAGACAGACAGACATGAAGACGCTAAAGCAGAACTCGCAGTTGCTTTTCAAACCTGTTTGCCCCTATCTGGGCATTAAACACAGCCTCCACCACTCCCCTAACACCAGTGTTGAAAACAAGATGGACTCTTTAGTTTAAGAAGTATCTAAATGACTCTTTTATTTCTAGTGTGTTAAACTTATTTTCCTTCCTTCAAACGTAGTTCATATCAGATTAAAGAAGACTGTGTCATTTCATGTGTACATATTATACGCATCATAACTCAACACCGAGATAATTCTGCTTCATTCAGATCTGCTCTATAGGCGCTAGTTCGATCTGCGTCTCGCCAGGACTTCCTCCATAATCTTAGCTGTGTGTTCAGGATCGCTCAGGATTTCCTGGTGGGGGGAGAGACTTAACCTCTCTCTCTCTCTCTCTCTCTCTCTCTCTCTCTCTCTCTCTCTCTCTCTCTCTCTCTCTCTCTCTCTCTGATGACTATGTAACTCCACACCTCACCGCAACAGACATACTTCGCATCGCCATAACATCCAATCTTCGAAACCTCAAATTGCACCAGAGAGTGAGGTCTTCCTTCAAGGAACTGGGTCTGCTTCAGGCCCCCGAAGCAATTGCTTCTGAGCAGTTGCTTTAGTTATACGAAGAAATGATTCAGCTACATGATACTGACCTCACATTCGAGATGATTCTGCATTGACAGATTCCATCGAGAAAGCGAAGACCTGCAGTAATCCTTTCTTATCAACAACTTTCCCAACCCGACTTCAGACCTTGGCCCATGTGAGGAGGGAGGATCACTCTCCCTATGCTATAGTTTATATATGTTGGTCTCTCCTTCCTTGGCATGGCAGCTTCTTCCGCACCGACGTTAGTTAAACTACTTAATAAACTCGGGCAAACAACTGAATTGCGGTATTGTCCAGTGACCGATGGCAACTCAGTGATGAGCCGCTATTCTATCTTTGTTCCTCTGTTTCGTTATGCTTTGGGACGCTTAACTTTCTCACGTCTTTCATAACGTCTCCAACTTCCCTTTAAAGAAAGCAGTTTTCCACTTCCTCAAAACCAATACCTTATATTTCCTGTTCCCTTTTGATCTCTCAAAAAAAAAATATCACTTAAGATATGTTTTATTTAAGGGTTAATGTTTATGAGAGTTCTCGTCCGTGACTGGAGCCATCAACGCGAAAGAAAATATAAATTCAGTGAAAGGAATCGAGACCCAGGAACTCAGGTACGGCTAACCTGGCTCATTTGGGGGGGTGACAAGTTCCCTTCTCTCGTGCCAACTCCGTCTAACGGCTCTTACCACCCTCAGGTCTCAGTGTGTCGTGATTATACGCATATACGTTATAACAGGCGACGTTGACGAGAATGGCTTAAGGCCTGTTGATGTGCCAGGGTAATCGACTGAGGGCGTCATCAACGTCCTTTACATAAAATCAGTCGAAAAACTTGAACTGAACTCCTTCGTCAAGTGCTCAGTCGAAAAATCTTGAACTGAACTCCTTCGTCAGGTGTTCAGTCGGAAATCTTGAACTGAACTCCTTCGTCAGGTGTTCAGTCGAAAAATCTTGAACTGAACTCCTTCGTCAGGTGTTCAGTCGGAAATCTTGAACTGAACTCCTTCGTCAGGTGTTCAGTCGAAAAATCTTGAACTGAACTTCGTCAGGTGTTCAGTCGAAAAATCTTGAACTGAACTCCTTCGTCAGGTGTTCAGTCGGAAATCTTGAACTGAACTCCTTCGTCAGGTGTTCAGTCGAAAATCTTGAACTGAACTCCTTCGTCAGGTGTTCAGTCGAAAATCTTGAACTGAACTCCTTCGTCAGGTGTCCGTGAAGACCATTCGTACTCTCACGGTGTACATGGTCCTTGATGAATGTGACAATAAATGATAAACATATGAAATTGATATTTAGTCGTGTTAAAAGTCATATGAGACTAGAGGGTTGAACTGTTACCAGATGCCTACCCTCTCCCGTAAATGTAATACCCCCCTTCCTATTGATTTCACTTTCCACATCCAGTGGCAGTTCCATGATCCAGCTTAGAACAAGCATTGTTGAACTAGGAAAAGGATATCTTCTCTTAATTGTAGTGGCGGCCACTCAGCAGCCCAGACCAACACAAGCCTATTGTGTGAGGACACATTAACAAGACGAGTCTCAAAAGTTTTTAAGCTACACTGTGTCAGCGACGTTATTCTGTGTACCATACCAACCTCTATAATGATAAGACAAGATGTCTTTATTGTCAAATTGTATACATGATACAAAATGAAATTCTTGATGGCTAGAACCTCAACTCAAGGACAGAAAGTATAAGAATTATAAGATAAGAATGACATCATTTGAACGTATTTATTTCATTAAATGTCATAATTGTCCTCTCCTACAATTATGGTACACAGGCGGTAATGTTATGTATGTTAAACCCTGAATATGAATAGATACATTTCCCTAAAACAAATTCATTTCATGATATGTGGTGTTGACGTGTGTGTGTGTGTGTGTGTGTGTGTGTGTGTGTGTGTGTGTGTTGTGTGTGTGTGTCCAGTACACCCAAAACGTCGTCACTTCCCACACGTGGCACTTACGACCGTGTCGCACGGAAGCCAGAGATGTTGATGGTAGGTTGCCTCAGCCACCAACTACTGACCTGCTGACCCCGAGGGCGTGAGCCACCTGTCATACACGGATGGGGGAAGGGAACAAGTGCTATGAAGGGAAGGAAACGAAAGCAAGCTAACGAGAAGGAGTGAGAGGCAGCGAGCGATATATAAGTCAGAGGACGAGTTGGCCCAACATCCCACTCCACCATGAAGCTCCTGGTGAGTGAGTCGTGTGCCTCCTGCTGTGTGTGTCTCTGGCTCTAAGCCTCGGTGATAGTGCTCAGCCACCAGACGTATACTAAGCCTGGCTCTTTACGGTGACTCGGGTCATGCCACCGGCGTGTTACTGTGCATGAATACCAAAGAGACCCATCGCTCGGGGAAAGTCCCGCTTCTTGCCCTCGTATATTGGTTGTCAGTGTGGTCATGTTTATGCCACATTAAAACATGCGCCAGAGTAATGTTCTCTCCGCAACCATGATGAGCATCATATCTTATAAGGATTATAATTAGTGGTTCAATATTAGATATCATACGAGAGAGGAAGATGAGGATCATGTCAGTAACGGTGGGAGAACTTGTTCAGCTCTTAAACTACCTTTCTAAACCCCCACACTGGCGACTCCTACCAATCGTCTTCCACGCACCCTATCTGCCCAGTGTTGAACCCTTTTCTGTACGATACGACGACACCCCTTCAGCCTCACCGCCGCATCCTTCTTTTACCTTCCCGCAACTCGCAAGCCCTCTGCAAATCCCTCCTTACCCACAGTCTCTGCTCTCCCGAGATAACGCTAACATTTGATTTGATTCGTGTCGGTAACCACCCCCTCCCCTTCACGATAGTAACGTTTGATGGTCATCCGCTGTCCAAAGTTCTGAAATCACGTAACATATCACTCGTGTTTCCATTACTATTGCAGTTACTTTCTTATGTCAAAACACAAACAATATTCTGCAGTTCTTACATAAAGTCGAGGTATGTGGAGAAGCCTGGAGAAGATACTGCAAGGGTAAAGGCGCCGTTCGCATACAGGCAAAGCCTCCAGGAATTACTGAGTATTCAGAATAAATAGTTGCACTTATCGAGAGTCAAGATTGTATGAGATTGTTCGATGATGCTAACATCACCTGACATCACCAAGTTATGCTCTTCTTTCTGTTTCACATACATACATCAGTCAAGACTGAGTTTATTAACGTGCAATTTGCAGGAACTTTCAGAGCACAGTGCTGTGTAGAATAACGAATGTTGTCATATCATGAAACACGCATTAACTATGCCTCTTTCCCCACAGATCCTGGCCTCCGCGCTCGTGGCAGCCGTGGCTGCCTCACAGAGCTACAGTGTACCCTCCTACTCTGGCGGCGGCTCAAGCTTCTCTGGCGGCTCAGGCTTCTCTGGCGGCTCCGGCTTCTCTGGCGGCTCAGGCTTCTCTGGGGGCTCAAGTTTCTCTGGTGGCTTAGGCTTCTCAGGTGGCTCAAGTTTCTCTGGCGGTTCAGGCTTCTCCGGTGGTTCCTCCTTCGGCTCAGGCTTCTCCTCAGGCGGCTCTGGCTTCTCTGGAGGCGGTTGTGGTCCCGACCAAGTCCGTCATGTGGACGGCAGCTGCGTCACTCCTCAGGTCACTCGCAATCTGTTCGTCTACAGAGCCCCTCCATCCTCACCCATCGTGGGTCCACGACCACCAGTTCCTCCACCAAGAGTCGAACATAATATTGTCTTCATTCACACCCCAGAGACTGGTCCAGGCCAGGAGCCTGTTGTCGTGCCACCGCCCCAGCAGAAGAACGTTGTCTACGTCCTCAACAAGCGACCAGAACTGGACCAACAAGTCATCCACTTGCCAGAACCAGAGCAAGATACCCCAGAGGTCTTCTTCGTCAACTATGCCGAGGGTGACAACCCGACTCTGCCCACCGGCGAGGACCTCCAGTCTGCCCTCAGCATCGCCTCCCAGGGCGGTGGCCAGGTCATAGGTGGCGGTGGCGGCTTTGGAAGTGGCGGAGGCTTTGGAAGTGGCGGCAGTTTCGGTGGCAGCCTAGGAGGAGGTGGTGGCCTCTTGAGTGGCGGAGGCTATGGGAGCGGTGGCGGTAGTATTGGTGGAGGCGGCCTGTCAGTTAGCGCTCCATCAAGCCTGTACAGTACTCCATAAATACCTTTGACCCTTTTACATATATATATATATATATATATATATATATATATATATATATATATATATATATATATATATATATATATATATATATATATATATATATATATATATATATATATATATATATATATATATATATATTAAAACTAAGTTGTCTAATCAGAGAATATAAAGTTGTTGTGTTTGTCAATTTCACAAAGCCTTTCTTATCCCTACTATCATATGGTCAATTCCTGGAATGATAGAAAGATAATCTGGACATTATTCACATTAATCATCGTGCAGTTGATAACGTGTCACAAAGCTCATCATGATGGCAACACACAGGAGTTACAAAATGTTAGTGTTACTTCTGCCATTATACCTGGCAGCGCATATATATATATATATATATATATATATATATATATATATATATATATATATATATATATATATATATATATATATATATATATATATATATATATATATATATATATATATATATATATATATATATATATATATATATATATATATATATTAATCACGAAGGTGCTGTGTGAATGCTCATATTGGACCTTCATTGCAGAAGAATAGTAAAGGGTGGGCGCTTTGGGAATGAAATGCCTAAGGGCAGTATGTGGTGTGAGGAGGACTGATCATGTATGATATTGTCAGTATAAGAGAGCGAGGGTGTGGCAGTATGCGTAGCTTGATCGAGAGATGGCCAGGGTGTGCTGAAATGGTTTGGATATTTGGAGAGGAGGATCGAAGTCACACTCATATCTGTATCAGAAGTGGAGGGGGCAAGAGAAAGGGGAAGATCGAAAAGGAGGTGTAATGATGGAGTGATACAGTCTCTGAGGGCAATTCAGGAAGGTAACGAGAGTGCAGTACGTGGTGTAGGGTACGGTGGAGCGAAGTGATATATTCAGTTGAGGTGAGGGGGTGACGAGCTTTCACTGGGCTGAACTGGGTACACGAAGCGGTCTTGGAAAAGCAGGAAATTGCTCTGCGGGACTTCGATGTGGATGGTACGCTCTGATTTTCGGTGCGTTGTACAAGACGAGTAGGGAACAGATGTGAGTCATTGAGGCCAATGTTTCGTCTGTTCCTGGCGCTACTTCGTTCGCCGTTTCCTGCGTTGTCGAGACGTAGCTCTAGGAACAGACGAAGTATGGCCTCCTCATTCGCTCACGTCCACACACAAGGTGTCATGAACAATGCTCCGAAACCAGAGCCCTACTGACTTATCTGTGGTGTCCCCTGACCCCTCCATATAACCTGGCTCACCCCATTCACAACATAGCACCCTCTACATTACCATATGGTCTGTTCAAAATACTAGAGGAAGTCCTGGTGAAGAAGTGTAATTTCATTCAAAAGGGAAATGCCTAGCACTTGCAGAACAAAACAAAAAAGCGATCTTTGTGCATAGGCAAGAAGTTACTGGCACATAAAGTTTCCTCCGTTCTCCAAAGTTGGCGTAGTAATGAGGCTTAATTGGCGAAGCGGAAGTATTATCTTGGTAGACGAGCCGTCTGACGTGGGTGTCTCTCTCTCGGCAAAAAGCACCGGGCTTATAAAAACAGGAACAGTTGCGCTGATCATGTGTCACCGCCGTTAATCTATCATGGACCATATGAGATGATCACCCAGGTTCCCTGCAGGTGTTGCTCCGACCTGCCATCTCGCTGGAGGGCGTGTAACAGCGTCAGAAAGTGTGAGTGGGGCGATGAAGCAGCGGTGGCAATCTCAATCAGGGAGGAGGCATTACAGGAGAGGGAATGACACACCGCCCGACGTCTGAGGAGACTGGGTACTTCTGAACCACCTAACCTTTGCCATTGATGTTCTTGCCAGGGGAGAGTCCCCACACATGGGGTGTCGTCTGGCTGAAGGTCTGCCCTACTTATGGGACCGACAACCGTTGCACCGCACTCGACAACAGGATAAGACTGACTTGCTTGCCCTGTATAGTATCTGCTCGATCGGGTGTGAGAGGTTTGGAACAAGAACTAGGCGGTGTCTTGCCCTGTAGTACGTATGATCAGAACTACTCAACAATAACAACCACTGAAAGCTAACACCAGGAAGACCACGGATTGGTCTGGATCGAGTAGGTTCTGAAGTGACGTATTCTGTCTAACCAAAATGGCTCATTTGTTTTGAATTCAGTCTGGTTCTTTACCAAGGCCATGGGTTGAGTCACTGACTGACACCTGGCTATGGAGAACTTTTCTTGGCTGTCAGCTGACGAGTGATCAGGGTTCGAGTTACATATATGCTTCCTCTTTTCGCCCTCAAGAATCCCTTCTATCTTGCAGAAACTTCCGCAGCACTTAGGAAGGCAGCCACGTCCACCAGGCCGGACCATAGGCCAAAACGTCTGAATATGTGTGTGTCTCTATGTAGGGAGAGAGCGCGGCGCTCGACTGCATCACTAAGCCTCAGTGTGTGTGTGTGTGTGTGGGTGGGTGTGGGTGGATGTGTGTGTGGGTGGATGTGTGTGTGTGTGGGTGGATGTGTGTGTGGGTGGATGGGTGTGGGTGGGTGTGGGTGGGTGGGTGGGTGGGTGAATGGGTGTAGGTGTGGGTGTGTGTGTGAGGACTCGAAATCATCGGTTGGTATGAGACATGAACCACGAATTACTACCCAGGCATGGGAGGGAGGTGCAGGTCGTGAGGCGCGGGGAGTGATAGTGTACTTCGGGTGTTCAGAAGGCGGCTCTCCCTACCTTCGAGTCCATTCACTCCCTCTCTCTCTCTCTCTCTCTCTCTCTCTCTCTCTCTCTCTCTCTCTCTCTCTCTCTCTCTCTCTCTCTCTCTCTCTCTCTCTCTCTCTCTCGCTTGCTCGCTCGGCCGTGACACGGAACCATTAAACATACAACAAGAAGTTTCAATGGATCGCGTCTGTAGATATGCATATCAGGTGAGAATAACCCCGCTTGAAAACTGGTAAGAAAAAAAAAAAGAGGCGGAGGCGGAGGCGGAGGTGGAGGCTAGGGAGGTGAGGGAGGTCCAGGAAAAAAAAAAAAGAATAACCCCGAGAGAAATGTATTAAGGGTTTCAGTCCTCCCACAATATCCATTTGCACGAGAACTTCAAAACACCGAAAGTGTGTTATTTGACATACATATTACCTTATATCGTGTAACGTATGCAGCCCACCTCAGTAACGTGACATCACCATGGGTTCACATAGCGATGGGAGTACCACACCCACAGCCACTCGGCGAACTGCATTGAACATGAGCACCGCCGATAGATGGCGTATCTACGCTGACAGAACACCGACAGATGGCGTATGTACGCTAACAACACACCTGTAGGTGGCGTATATACGCTAACAACACAGCGGTGGTGGTGGTGGAGAAGCGTCAATGCATCCGTAGTCACTTAAAAAGTATATTTTGGCCTTGATGACGAAGGTGTGAGATGGGCGATGATCTATCACCGATGTTCTCTTCTCGATCTAGTGTTCCTTGAAGCATGCTTAGAGAGAGAGAGAGAGAGAGAGAGAGAGAGAGAGAGAGAGAGAGAGAGAGAGAGAGAGAGAGAGAGAGAGAGAGAGAGAGAGAGAGAGAGAGCCCACTCTCACGACGCGCGAAACACAAAAACCTCCACAGGAAACACCTACAACCAACTGAGCTGCCCCCGTACGGTTGATATCGACTACGACGGTCGAGACATTCTCTGCCTTACGGCGCTGTTGGCCGCGCGCGGATGTCATTGTGGTGATCATAAGGTTGCGCCACACAACACCTGTCGACCCCTGGAGACCAAGAGAGGAGGCGGAGGAGGAGGAGGAGGCGGGGGAAGGAAAGGAGCGGAGGAAGCGCTACGGAGGATTTAGGGAGGAGGTATATAAGGCAGTGGGGGACCTGGGCCGACATCACACTCCGCCATGAAGCTCCTGGTGAGTAGTATTACCTCCGCCTCGAGCTACAGTGGTGCCTCGTGGGACGTTGAGTTCTCCGTGCGGTGGTGCCTCAGGTTCACTGGGGAGGCGGGTCGCTCCGAGCAGTGTAGTGTAGTGTGTTGGTGTACTGAAAGACTCAGTCATGTGCTGCAGTGGAAAAATATCCCATTGATTCTAGCTACGCCGCCAGCCAGTATATATATATATATATATATATATATATATATATATATATATATATATATATATATATATATATATATATATATATATATATATATATATATATATATATATATATATATATATATATATATATATATATATATATATTGCTCATCCACTCCACTAGCTTCATGCATTTATACCATTTGTCATTCTACACTCAATCTCTCCTATTATCTTTTCACATAATCCTCTTTACCAGGTTCTCTTACTTTCAAAACCCACTTTTCGCCCACAGCATTTCCTCTTTTCAGAAAGTCTCTACATATCTTCACCCTGGCCTCCAACAGACGATCATTATACATTCTACTAGCTATCTATTCTTAACACATTCACACCACATTCACGCCTATCAACTAGTAAGTAATCCAATAAACGCCTCTTGTCATCTTGCTTACTCTACGCATACGCATACTTAAGTATGTCGCTCTCTTTAAACCTGGTATTCCAAAATGCTAGTCATTTTCCATTACACAACTCCACAAGGTGTCCACCATTTCCATTCACCTCACCGAATACCTGTTGCTCCCTAATTGTACCGTCACCTGAAAAGTTACTCACTTTCGCATTCAAATCACCCATCATTAATACCCGACCTCACGCATCAGAATCACTGACACACTCAATCAGCTGCTCCCAAGACTCTCTCCTTTCACCTTTATTCTCCTCGTAGCTTGGTGCATAAACACTGATAATCACCCACCTCTCGTAATTCGCTTTCAGTTTAACCCGCTCCTGTATGTTCCTCACTTCCTTACACTCTTTCACACATTCTTACAACTCCATCAGCAGAAGTGCTGCCTCTTTCTTGGCTCTCCCTCTCGCCCCCACATCAATTCCCGACTTTGCCTCTGATACTTACTCAATCAGTTCTTCCCCCTATCCCTTGAGCTTTGTTTCACCCAGAGATATAATATCTAGGATCCTTTCCTTAAACATTCTGCCTGTCTCTCTCTGCCTATCTTGGTTACAGATAAGCAGAGACACCTGCACGAATTATACTGTCTGGAAAAATGTTGTTCCTAATATCTTACGACACGACAATTAGTAACCATGCAAAATAGATTAACTACAGGTCTTTACCCGCAGATCCTGGCCTCCGCGCTCGTGGCAGCCGTGGCTGCCTCACAAAGCTACAGTGTACCCTCCTACTCTGGCGGCTCCGGCCTCTCTAGCGGTTCAGTTTTCTCTGGCGGCTCAGGCATCTCTGGTGGTTCCTCCTTCGGCTCAGGCTTCTCCTCAGGCGGCTCTGGCTTCTCTGGCGGCTCAAGCTTCTCCGGTGGTTCCTCCTTCGGCTTAGGCTTCTCTTCGGGCGGCTCTGGCTTCTCTGGAGGCGGTTGTGGCCCCGACCAAGTCCGTCATGTGGACGGTAGCTGCGTCACTCCTCAGGTCACTCGCAACTTGTACGTCTACAGCGCCCCTCCATCCCCACCCATCGTGGGTCCACGACCACCAGTTCCTCCACCAAGAGTCGAACATAATATCGTCTTCATCCACACCCCAGAGACTGGTCTGGGCCAGGAACCGATTGTCGTGCCACCGCCCCAGCAGAAGAACGTTGTCTACGTCCTCAACAAGCGACCACAACTGGACCAACAAATCATCCACTTGCCAGAACCAGAGCAAGATACCCCAGAGGTCTTCTTCGTCAACTATGCCGAGGGTGACAACCCGACTCTGCCCACCGGCGAGGACCTCCAGTCTGCCCTCAGCATCGCCTCCCAGGGCGGTGGCCAGGTCATAGGCAGCAGCGGCGGCAGTTTCGGCGGCAGCCTAGGAGGAGGTGGTGGCTTCGTGAGTGGCGGTGGCTATGGGAGCGGGGGCGGCAGTGGGCTATCAGTTGGTGCTCCATCAAGCCTTTACACGACGCCATAGACCAGTTTGCAGTTCAGTCGAACTGTAATCAACCCTGTCACATATCTCATGTTATTTGCAGCAGAAGCAAACTGTAAACGCCTGTACTGAAGGAACAGGTCTACAAAAAGAATAAGAGATTTTGTTATCTACTTTAAGTTCAAATAATATATTTTACTTTATACGACGAGGTGTAGTCTATCCTTCATATGATTTCAAGCTGATGTCAAGGAACTTCAACATTAGTGACCTAGTGTACACAAACGAGGGATGACAATCAGGTAAAACAGCGAGTTTGTTGGTGGGTCGCGTTTCAACAGAATCCTGGCCATTCACAAAATGATACACGATCCCTCACACTGTCCCAACAAACGGGAACGACTTAAGTCATAAGTCATAAGTTCATGACTTGGGTCATGACCTTATGACCAAAGTCTCCCACCACTAACCTCTAGTACATACTACAGTACTCATGGTCAAAACTACAGTTCCTGTAGTACATATTGCTATATATAATGATGGATTTAAGTTACATACTGGGATTACATACTGATGTACATACTGATGGACTTAAGCTACATACTGACGTCCCTGTTGTACATACTCAGGTTTCTATAATGAACACTGAAGATCTCGTGGGACATACAAGTTTACCGGTATTACATACTAACATTGCCATACTAGACACTGTGTTCTCTGTAGTACATACTAACATTGCCATACTAGACACTGTGTTCTCTGTAGTACATACTGAGGTTCCTGTAGTACATAGTGGGGTTCCTGTGGTGCATACTGGAGTCCCTGTGGTACATACTGGGGTTCCTTTGGTACATATTGAGGTTTCTGTAGTACATTCTGAGGTTCCTGTGGTACATAATGAGCTTCTTGTAGTACATACTGGAGTTCCAGTGGTACATACTGAGGTTTCTGTAGTACATACTGAAGTTCCGGTAGTACACGTTGTTCCCTCTAGTACATGATGAAGTTCTGGTAGTACATACTGAGGATCACTGTGTACATATTGAGATTACTTGTGTACATATTGAGGTTCCGGTAATACATACTGAGGCTCCCTGTGTACATATTGAGATTACTTGTGTACATATTGAGGTTCCGGTAATACATACTGAGGTTCCCTGTGTACATATTGAGGTTCCCTGTGTACATATTGAGGTTCCGGTAGTACACACTGAGGTTCCCTGTGTACATATTGAGGTTCCCTGTGTACATATTGAGGTTCCGGTAGTACACACTGAGGTTCCCTGTGTACATATTGAGGTTCCGGTAATACACACTGAGGTTCCGGTAGTACACACTGAGGTTCACTGTGTACATATTGAGGTTCCGGTAGTACACGCTGAGGTTCCCTGTGGTACATACTGAGGTTCCTTGTGATGGCCTACTATCCAAGTGTGATGTTGCACTTTTACTGACATTAATTCTATTTACGCTGTTTCATTGTTGCCTTGAGGACGCTGGTGTTGGAAATGCCCCTCCATGTGATGTCACCACGGGCGGAGAGTGGTGGCCGACCATGTGATGTCACTAGGGTTGAGTGTAGGGATGAACCATGTGATGCCACTTGGGTAAGACGTATCGCTGGACCTTCTGATGTCACTGGGATAAAGTCAGAGTATATTAGTGAAGGTGATGTCACTCAGGTTGCTTAGTGTTGGAAGACTATGTGATGTCGCTATGGTAGAATATGTTGATGGCTCAGGTGATGTCACTAGGGTCGAGGTT
Organism: Panulirus ornatus; assembly: GCF_036320965.1. Lineage (NCBI taxonomy): Eukaryota > Metazoa > Arthropoda > Malacostraca > Decapoda > Palinuridae > Panulirus > Panulirus ornatus. Next base: position 27,772,575 of record NC_092266.1, on the reverse strand, counting down.
TGGTAGTGGACCATGTGATGTCACCAAGGTAGGGTACTCGGGTGACGTGAACTGCTCGGCTCTGAGGTAAACTGCTGCATACAGGCATTATAGTGTCCAGGACTCAGGGATGCGGTGCTGTTGGGGCGGAGGCAGCCAGCGTAACTTAGACCCGAGGATGAGGAGGTGCTGTAGGTGTTGGTGCCGTCGCACGGAAGAGCGCATTGTGGTGGTTAACATATCGATGGATCAATGTTGATGTTCAGCTCAGAGGTCAGACACTAAGTATGTGACATCAATAGATTCAGAGGAAATGTCTTTTTTTTTTTTGTTGTTTGAGATAGAACTTAATGGGAACATTACATCTGTCCCTTACGCAGCTCAGATAATGAAGCAGGACTCTCAAACAACAAATTTGCATGTGTTCTCTGGGGATACCTAGAGAGGGAAAGGGACGAGTCATCTCACAAAACACACAAAAAAAAAAAGATATGTTTACGAAGTACACAGGGAGAGAGAGAAAGAGGCGCATATATAAAGCGTCGAGCGTAGGGAGAGGACACCACACTCCACCATGAAGCTCCTGGTGAGTTGGGCCTCCTGCAGGCTCTGGTCCTGTGTTCCTCCTCAGTGTAGGTAGTGCTGAACATAACCACATATCGTTATTACAACAGCTCCTGTATTGACCCGGATGGAACTGTAGAAGGATAGACATGTTGTGTGACGCAAGCGACATACAGCATCGGCAAAGAAACATCCTGTGGATCCTGGAGTACAAGATACGATGACTTTGGGCCAAGTCAGCGGGCGAAGATGTGTTTGACACCTCTGGCTGATACTAGGGATGAGTGAGTGTGATGAGAGATACAGGTAGTACCAGAGATGAGTGAGTGTGATGAGAGATACAAGTAGTACCAGAGATGAGTGAGTGTGATGAGAGATACAGGTAGTACCAGGGGTGAATGGTTGTGATGAGAGATACAGGTAGTACCAGGGGACAACACACGTATTGATCCTATGGTTTCGTTGGTACATTTCGCACAACGTTACATTCTCTGTCTGGGAGAATAATTGTGATGGTTCATAGGGACACCAAGAATATTCTACTAACCTTGACAGAAAGTGAGGTGTGTTACAGCGCAAGAGCAGATCGACCAAACTGATGATATGAGCATATCCTTTGACTTCAGTCATTCTCTTCTCTTACATTTCAGCAAACCTCTTTTACGACCAACATGTTCTTTACTGGCCCAAGGTCACTCTTATCTTCTCTCACTCCGTAAAGGCATAGTTACAACGTTTCATATACAGTGGCTGGAAAAAGAAAAGATTATTACTTGAAAAGTTCATGGGTCGAGTAGAGGAAATCAACGAGATGACTGTTTACATCATCTAAACTCTAGTGTACGAGTATTGGTCTGTTTATAGTCTATTTCAGGGTGACGACCCATAACTCTTAGTTGTATCTACATCTCTTACTGGCAGTCCATGTTTCTCAAATGCACACTTACTTGTGAATGGTACCACATCTTTGAGAAGTACTCGAATTTTTGAGTGAAACTCATAATGTAAGTGTTACTTCAGAACTTTCATAACAGATCGCTTACATATTCACTACCAATCTCACAAACAACAATTACTCCCACAGATTCTGGTTTCAGTGACCGTAGCGGCCGCGTACGCCTCTTCTCAAGGCTACAGTGTGCCCTCACCTCCTAGGACAAGTCCAACCTATGGTGGTTCAGGATTCAGTGGCAGCGGAGGATTCTCTTCGGGCGGTTCAGGGTTCTCCTCAGGTGGCGGCGGGTTCTCAGGCGGCGGAGGATTCTCAGGCGGCGGAGGTTTCTCAGGCGGAGGAGGATTCTCAGGCGGCGGCTTTGGCCACTCTGGAGGCAGCTGTGGTCAAGGTCAGGTCCGCCATTCAGATGGCAGCTGCGTGACGCCTGTGGTCACCCGGAACCTATACGTCTACCAGGCCCCTCCAACGTCTCCGATTGTTGGGCCAAGACCTCAAGTTCCTCCACCAAGAGTCGAGCACAATATTATATTCATCCGCACCCCAGAGGGAGTTCTGGGCCAGGAGCCTGTTGTCGTGCCACCGCCCCAGCAGAAGAACATCGTCTACGTCCTCAACAAGCGACAAGAACTGGATCAGCAAGTCATCCACGTCCCAGAACCAGAGCAACAGACTCCAGATGTCTTCTTCGTCAACTATGCCGAGGGTGAAAACCCGACTCTGCCCACTGGTGAGGACCTTCAGTCTGCTCTCAGCGTCGCCTTGCAAGGTGGCGGTAACGTGATTGGCGGCAGTGACACTGTCGGCGGAACTGACTTTGTGAACGGTGGAGTCATCAACGGTGGTGGCAACATTGGCGGCGGCGGCGGCTACAGCCCTCCCTCCGTCTCCACCCCGTCATCAGTGTACTCACATCCATAAAGCCACAATCCTTCAGGATGTCTTAGTTTGTCAATAGTTATGTTGTCTCCTATATATATATATATATATATATATATATATATATATATATATATATATATATATATATATATATATATATATATATACACACGAGTTAAAGCGACAAAGTAATATATTTTACATTCGTCATAAACTATAGCATTTCATGTATTTGTTGAAGTATCCAATGACAAATAAAGATCTACAGAGTATTCCAATATCTCATTTGCCACCGAAGATTGTGCATTCTTATGACACGACGGACTGTGAAAAGCTTACGGACAAATCAATATACTATCAAGTGTTACATTTGAGAGAACATTATTCTTAAAATGGCCAGAGAGTTTTAACTTTTGTTGTATCTATATTGATGGACAGGAGACGAGATGTGATCACCTTCTGCACACCTGGGGTTCCCGTCCATGTACAGTCATATGCAAAGGAAGAGATATATGACAAAATGCAACCATAATGAACCCCAAAAGGAATCTACCATCCCGTTTGTCTGCGCACGCGTCAACGTAGTTGCCAGACGCAAGACGATTAAATCCCCTCCCCCAAGTACACAGTTACCACTAATTCATCCACCTTCTTTGCAGGAGTACTGCTGGACACTGGGGGAGGGGGTGATGAATTCTCAGGAAAATATGTTATTACTGAGTGGGAAGTTTGGTCCGGCAATATGGGAGGTACGAAGAGGAAAATGGTGTTGGAGGATTAATGTTATTCCACTGAGCAATGCCATTCCGCCGTTTTCCCACAGGACAATTCAAATACATTTCGTTTGTAAGTGGTGTTTTCCTTAAAATTTACGGTGCTTTCATGGGGCTACTAAATGTATGGAAATCAATGCTTCAAGGTCTAATCAAATTATATATTGATAGCTACCGGATGCGCCCTACAGATATACATAGATAAACAATCAAACCTACATACACGATATGATCTGGATACGTGCGATCGGTCGTTCCCTACTACCTTACGAATGACTAGTAAGTTTCAAAACGTTACTTAAGTTAGATGATTTGTGTTACTGTGTGTATCATTTAGTTTCTGCTCTCGTTCCCCGAATGCTTCAAGGGCCGTGTCCGCTTAAAGGAAATATTACCGTAAAACTAGACTCAAAATACCTTAGAACCCAATGCAGGTAAAGGCAAGAAAAAACTGAGATATGTATCATTGAGTTAAATTAGGAAATACAATAGACATTGCACGCGATTTCCCTATGAGCTCACTTCACCGAACCATTAAACATTTGGTTCGGTAGATTTATGATTCAGACAGATGACTGGCGGCGCGTCACCTAACTTGACTTTGAAACCTTCGTGGAAAAAAAAAAAAGAAAAGCCTCTGGCCTTTCCGAACAAAGTACTGATCGGTATCATTCGGAAATGTTATCTTTTTGACGTAATTAAAACACTTGCCAAATTATGATAAATTGCTCATTCAAGATATGTTTGCTCACGGAGAATTACTCTGAATGAAGAGAAACCAAATTCTAGCCAAACGACTGGTTAAATGCTTGTTTTGTTGCCCCGCCCAGTGTAGGAGGTAACTGCATGCTTGTCATGTGTGACAGTTATCTTTCATGAATTGATAAGCCCATGAAAGTTTGGAAACGTAACTGATCTTGCGGTAATCTATGAGACAATTCCTAAAGAGAATGCACATCGGTGTTCTAAAAGTCGCGTCGGTAAGTGTGCATGTGTCTGACTTTATGTTGCATTATGCTACTGCAGAACGGCGGAAGGGCATTGTTCAGCGGATTAACCTCTTACCATCTGCCATTTTTTCTTTTCATACATTCCAAATCGTAGGCACAACCCTCTCCCTTAGTAGTATCATATTTTCCAGAAACTTACTCATCCCAATTGCCTTCAATTTCTATCTTGCCAAGGAAGTGGATGAATTATTGACATTTAGGTATGAGGGAAGTCTTCGCGCATTTGGCAACTTCATCAGCGTGTCTACATACAGGCAGATCCGCCTGTATATAGCATAGATTCCTTTCGGGTTAATAAAACTTTTATACGTTAGAATAACTGGTAATTGTATCTAAAACTGTACTTGACTTAATGGCTTGTTTTTTGAAGATGTTCCAAATAACCGTTAATGAACACATGATTAGTTTTAACTTGCTTTCTTTTCATCTTCGAGAGTAACGTCATTTTTAAAATGCAGTTATTTGACCACATATCATACAGCTAGTCAGCACTTCACTGTCTGCTTTGTCATTAAACTGAACAGTCTTTGGATGCAAATGAAATATATCACAGATTCTTTAATGGTTTATTTCTTGATTACTTCACCAAACACAAGAAATACAATGAAATATAACGAAAGTATGAAAGAAAAAGAAATATATATATATATTCATTTTGACATATAGTACGTGTGAGGCCAGTGAACAAACTGGGAATTAACATAACTTTTGACAAGCTAAGACATCCTGAAGGACTGTGGCTTTATGGATGTGAGTATACTGATGACGGGGTGGAGACGGAGGGAGGGCTGTAGCCGCCGCCGCCAATGTTGCCACCACCGTTCACAAAGTCAGTTCCGCCGACATTGTCACTGCCGCCAATCACGTCACCGTCACCTTGCAAGGCGACGCTGAGAGCAGACTGGAGGTCCTCACCAGTGGGCAGAGTCGGGTTTTCACCTTCCGGCATAGTTGACAAAGAAGACGTCTGGAGTCTGTTGCTCTGGTTCTGGGACGTGGATAACTTGCTGATCCAGTTCTTGTCGCTTGTTGAGGACGTAGACGATGTTCTTCTGCTGGGGCGGTGGCACGACAACAGGCTCCTGGCCCAAAACTCCCTCTGGGGTGCGGATGAATATGATATTGTGCTCAACTCTTGGTGGAGGAACTTGAGGTCTTGGCCCAACAATCGGAGACGTTGGAGGGGCCTGGTAGACATATAGGTTCCGGGTGACCACAGGCGTCACGCAGCTGCCGTCTGAATGGCGGACCTGACCTTGACCACAGCTGCCTCCAGAGAAACCAGAACCGCCTGAGGAGAACCCTCCGCCACTTGAGAATCCTCCACCACTTGAGAACCCTGAGCCACCTGAGGAGAATCCTGAGCCACCTGAGGAGAATCCTGAACCACCTGAGGAGAATCCTGAGCCACCTGAGAACCCTCCACTCCCTGATGAGAAACTCCGCCACCAGAGAACCCACTGCCACCTGCAGAGCCAACATAGGAGGGCAAAGGCCTGGGACGTGAAGGCGCACTGTAGCCTTGAGGAGAGGCGTACGCGGCCGCTACGGTCACTGAAACCAAAATCTGCGGACAAAAAGATCGGAAGTGTAAATAGTATATCTCAAAGGAGTATTTGTGCCTCTGAGTAATATGGCTACCCCTCAGAAATATGAATACAGCTAAGAGTTGTAGGCCGTCAGTCTAAGCATATAAGACTTACCCGCGTCACCCTGAACATGCAAAGGTTATTGGCGTCACTGTGAACACGTAAGAGTTAATAGCGTCACTCTTGAGATCATCTATAAGCTAACTAGTACCAGCCTATATACCAGTTTACGTTTTCGAATCATAAATTTTTCAGATAGTTACCTATCCATGTTTCAGTCACTGTATTTGCAAGGTTGTAGCTTTGTAGAGCGAGGGTACTAACTGAATATCTTATCACAGTCTCTACATCCCTGGTACTAACAGTATCTCTCTTCACACCCACCCACCCCTGACATTAGCCAGGAGCGTCGAACACTCAGCATTCATTCATGGAGACATCTTCGCCCGCTAACTCAACCCGAGTCATCGTATTTATGCATGATGACCTAAGAGATGTGTCATTGCTGATGCTGTATTGTTGCCTGCTGCACACAAGATGTCCCATTATGGGATCATCCTTAGATATAGGTACTTCCCAGGTAGGATTTGATTCTGATCGAACACAACATCTCACGTCTTCCTCTCGATCTGTCCATGATATGTACATATCCATCCGGGTTGCTATGATAACAATATGTGGTTATATGTTCAGCACTACAACACTGAGGGGGAACACAGGACCAGAGCCTGCAGGAGGCTCAACTCACCAGGAGCTTCATGGTGGAGTGTGGTGTCCTCTCACTACGCTCGACCCTTTATATAAGCCCCTCTCTCTCTTCCTCTCTCTGTGCTTCGTAAACACTGATTTCTTTACCGTCTTTTGTAAGATGATTCGCTCCTTTCCTTGGCATCCCAAAGGAACACATATGAATCTGTTAAATGAAGGTCTTGCTACAATTGAGCTGCAGAATAATATCTAATAGATGAGAACTTCTTACCTTCGAAAATCTTGTGGAAAAGAGCACCAGTGCAACAGGAAAACTTTAATCTCCCTTCCCACCTCATCCCTGAGCATCTTGCGGCACCATCATAATGATGACGTACTTCCTCCTTCCCTCAAACCTAGCAGCGTGTGGGCCGCTACATTTAAGCTCCTTTAGAGTGCTCGCACGAAAAGCTAACATATTCGTAACGAGTGGATGAAACCCGCGCCACTCTATCACTTATGCCGTCTTGAGACATTAACATAGATCTAACTTCTTATTCAGAGCAAATCAAACGCTTCCTTAACCCACACTCACAATTAAGCTTTATTTCTCTGGATATCTGGGAGCCTTGGCATGAAATATACGAACCTTTGTATGTATACATTGGAGAGAACTTTGATATGTACACCAGATACTTAAGGACGTGCTACAGGGACTTCAGTATATGCTAGAGGGAATTCGAATGTACTACAGGGAACAGAAAACGGACTATATCACTGGCCTTACGTGAATCTCAGTTATTACATGAACATAGTTATATATTTCAGGATATCTAAGTATTGACTACATACATCTCATTATGTTCTATAGGAACCACATCATGTATTAGAGGGATCCTCAGTATGTACAATCAAATCCTCAATATGTACAATCAAATCCTCAGTATGGAAAACGCTGTTCACTTTTGGTTCCTTAATGTGATGAAGAGGGAGTCGGTGTTGCACCCTAGGGCGGAGGCAGCCAGTCCTGGATTATAGGGTAGAATGCACTCGTGGAGGTAAACCCTTGTTGGACACAACCTCACAGTTAACAAGGCTCATTGTCATGTCTTCTGTTGGGATAGACGCGTCTCTTTCAGTGAAGCCAAATCCAATGTATATCATTTTGATTTGGTTTACAATAGCTCAAGTTAAGGAACAGTAAAAGAGCTACAAGTTAAGTAACAGTCTGTATAGGAACTGATACCTTTATCTGGAATAAAAGCTTGATAGGGACTCTATTGTGGGTTTGTAGCCTCCTCGGGTCTGCTTAATGGAGTGGGTTCAGCTGTGTCTTCGTGAGGGGGCTAGGTACATGCTAGGGTGACACACAGTAACATCCACTGAACGTCTTTGGACTCATGAGTAGCTGGTCTGTCTCGCTGTGAACGTTGTTGGACTCATGAGTACCAAGTCTGTCTCGCTGTGAACGTCGTTGGACTCATGAGTACCTGGTCTGTCTGACCGTGAACGTCATTGGACTCATGAGTACCTGGTCTGTCTCGCTGTGAACGTCATTGGACTCATGAGTACCTGGTCTGTCTCGCTGTGAACGTCATTGGACTCATGAGTACCTGGTCTGTCTCGCTGTGAACGTCGTGGGACTCATGAGTACCTGGTCTGTCTCAGATGGCATGCGAAACAACAAGGGAAGCTGGATTGATGTGTTACAGGTAATACAAGCATTCCTTCACACCCTACCTGTGTATAGCAGGCTTTGCATGGTGGTTTGGACTTTTGACGACCCCAGGTGCAGTGTGGGTCATAAAGCATCTGTTTATCATCCCAATTACATACGAGATAGATACGCAGCTATCACTGACCCGCCTACGATCTCTTTTTACCCACCACCGAGGAGGGGACGTTGTTGTGCGCATCCTAGATATCCGGAGGAATGAGAATGTATCGCTAATGTGGGTTAAGTAAGCGGTGAGTTCGTTCATAATAACAAGCTAAGTGACGTCTCATAATAGCATAAGTGATAGGACTCGCACATGTTTCATCAAATCATCTTAAAAATGATTGGGTTTTTTTTCGTAAAGTCTCTGTCAGTTTACTTATAAGGGGCTCCCACAAACTGCTGAAGTTGAATGGGTATGTACACCACATTCAATGAAGGTGCCACAAGATACAGAGGGAAGAGGTTGAAAAGGGTGAATCAAATCTTGCCATTATGTTGGTGAAGTCTTGCTCAAGATTGCCCAACGTAGGTCTAATGAAGTACCATGATGTTCAGCTCAGACGTCACAGAAAAGGTATGAAATGGGAATCATTTCTGGTGAAATTTTCTGTAACGTAAAACTTAATAAAACGTTAAATCTTTTCCTTCTGCAGCTCAGATGATGCAGCAGGAACTGTCGCAGAACAAACTCCTGTGTGTGTGTGTGTGTGTGTGTGTGTGTGTGTGTGTGTGTGTGTGTGTGTGTGTGTGTGTTCACTCGGGATACCTAGAGAAGGAAAGGAACGAGTCATCCTACAGAAGATGCTAAAGAAAGCAATGTTTACGAAGCACAGAGGGTGAGAGGGGGGCTTATATAAAGCGTCGAACGTACCAAGAGGACACCACACTCCACCATGAAGCTCCTGGTGAGTCGGGCCTCCTGCAGGCTCTGGTCTTGCGTTCCTCCTCAGTATGGCAGTGCTGAAAATAACCACATATCGTCATTACAACAGCTCCTGTATTGACCCAGACGGAAGTGTAGTTTTTTTCTCCTTAATATAGGAGGATCGAGAGGAAGATGTGAGGTGTGGTGTTAGTTCAGACTCAAGAAGGCCTTGAGGAATAGCAGTGTTTTGAGGATGACCCAACAATGACATCTTGTGTTTAGCAGACGACACTAGACCATCAGCAGTAAGGAAACATCCTGAGTCATAAAGTAAAAACACGATGACTTGGATCAAGTCACCGGGGGCGAGGATGTCACCATGACTGAAAGTTGAGTGTTTGACGCTTCTGGCTAATACCAGGGATGAGTGAGTGTGATGATAGACACAGTCAGTACCAGGGATGAGTGAGTGTGATGAGAGCTAGTGACAATACCAGGTGTGAGTGGATGTGACGAGAGATACAGACAGTACCAGTTAGTACCAGGGGTGAATGGTTGTGATGGGAGATACAGTCGTTTGTTCAACTTTTATATTTTCCTTTTAACTTGTTACTGTTTATAGTCTTTGTCTGACTGGTATACATAATCGGTCATGATCACGACACATGTATTCATTTAAAAATGATATTTGTACGTAGCTCACAGATAGTGTATTCTGTCTGACAGAGCGATAGTGATCATTCTGTTCACTGTGACGGAAGGTGAAGTGTATTATGGAGCTGCTGTACACCGGACACAAGGAAGACATGAACACTTCCTCAAATATTAGTCGTTCTCTGTTTTTCATGTCAACTTAACACATTTGAGACTAACATGTACTTTACTGGCCCAAGGTCACTGTTCTCTTGTCTCGCTGTGTAAAGACATAGTTACAACGTTTCAAATACAGCGACTGAAACTCGAATAGATTATTGCTTTGCATGGGTCGAGTGGACCAGATGAACGGGATGACTTTGTCCATCCATACTCTAGTATACGAGTATTAGTCAGCTTATAGTCGATCTCAGAGTGACGACCCATAACTCATAGTTGTATCTATATTTCTGAGTGGAAGCCATGTTTCTCGGGTGCACACATACCTCTTGAATGATAGCTATGTCTTTGAGGGATACTCTTATTTTTGAGTGACTCATAATCTAAGTGTCACTTCAGAACTTTCAAAACAGATCGTTTATATGCTGGTACACATTCCCTACAAATCTCACTGACAGCATTTACTCCCACAGATCCTGGTTTCAGTGACCGTAGCGGCCGCGTACGCCTCTCCTCAAGGCTACAGTGTGCCCTCACCTCCCAGGACAAGCCCCACCTATGGTGGTTCAGGATTCAGTGGCGGCGGAGGATTCTCTTCGGGCGGTTCAGGGTTCTCCTCAGGTGGCGGAGGGTTCTCAGGCGGCGGATTTTCAGGTGGCTCAGGGTTCTCCTCAGGTGGTAGAGGATTCTCAGGCGGCGGAGGATTCTCAGGCGGCGGAGGATTCTCAGGCGGAGGAGGATTCTCAGGCGGCGGCTCTGGCCACTCTGGAGGCAGCTGTGGTCAAGGTCAGGTCCGCCATTCAGACGGCAGCTGCGTGACGCCTGTGGTCACCCGGAACCTGTACGTCTACCAGGCCCCTCCAACGTCTCCGATCACTGGTCCACGACCCCAAGTTCCTCCACCAAGAGTCGAGCACAATATCATATTCATCCGCACCCCAGAGGGAGTTGCGGGCCAGGAGCCTGTTGTCGTGCCACCGCCCCAGCAGAAGAACATCGTCTACGTCCTCAACAAGCGACAAGAACTGGATCAGCAAGTTATCCACGTCCCAGAACCAGAGCAACAGACTCCAGATGTCTTCTTCGTCAACTATGCGGAGGGTGAAAACCCGACTCTACCCACTGGTGAGGACCTCCAGTCTGCCCTCAGCGTCGCCTTGCAAGGTGACGGTGACGTGATTGGCGGCAGTGACACTGTCGGCGGAACTGACTTTGTGAACGGTGGAGTCATCAACGGTGGTGGCAACATTGGCGGCGGCGGCTACAGCCCTCCCTCCGTCTCCACCCCGTCATCAGTGTACTCACATCCATAAAGCCACGGCCATGTCTTAGCTTGTCAATAGTTATGTTATCTGTTTATTAGCCTCACACATACTATATATATATATATATATATATATATATATATATATATATATATATATATATATATATATATATATATATATATATATTTAGTGAGAGTAATATATTTCTACATTCCTCATGAGCTGTCGCATTTGTTATGTTATATGATGTATCCAATAAAAAGGATCTCATAGTTCAAACGTTTATTCTTTTTTTTTTAGTTGTCTCGAAAGACTGAACATTTCTCAGACAAAACAACTTGCGAAATGTTTCGTGACTGTCTGAGATATACTGTCGATGCTGCACATGTACAAATGAACACTGGTTTTTCAAAAAATGAACAAGACAGTTTGTACTGCTATTCTAACCATGTAGAGAGAAATTGTGTATCTAATGGAGAAAAAAGTAAAGCGAAATCAGAGCTTCGTTAACCATAATCCTTCAAGAACAGTTACACTTAACCATCATCAGTTATTCTATTCAAGTTATAGTATTGTTTCTAGATAAGGCGTCATGTAGCACACGGGGGGGGGTGTTCTCCTGGTGGGGAAGCCGCGCAAGCCATCTGACCACCTCCTGCAGACCGGGAGCTCCTCCTTTGCCCTCGCCTACTTTTGGTCCCTGTATAACACATACACATAGGACAACAAATCGTCGTGTCTTAGCAGAGGACTTTTCTTTGCTGGTGGCAAAGCAGCTGCAGAGGCCTTCCGGGGACTAGACCTCTAGTTTGAGATATACTTCACGACCGGTGAGCGGAAGCGGGCGGTGTTTCGGTTACATCTTGTATCCCTCCGCGGCCCGCTCTCGGGATTCACTGGTACACGGCGTCGCAGTTTCCAGCATGTCCCAAGGATTCTATCCCCTAGGTTTGGTATTTTGTATCACTGTATCTTTATCCCATTCACTTTCTTGTAAGCCTGATTCATTAACTCAAAGGAACACACTCACACACACACACACACACACACGGGCCTCAGTATTACGGTGGTAAACATCATTGGCCATGTTTTCGAATCCTAGGTGAGGCAGTTGGGCCACATCCAGCGCAGGCGTTCATTCTCCCTTGGCGACTGGAGGGAGCAGGACCCAACACAAGACCCTTTGGCATCTCAGAGAGTACGAGGAAACCCATATGATGTGATATAAAACCTCCTTCAGTGATGAAAAGTGTTCCAGTGGGGTGGAAGGGAACGAATGGCGCTCCAATACTTTAAAAAAGATAAGGTATAGAGAAGTAGACCTGAATCATCATAGGTCATTATCCTTGAAGTGCATGATAACATGAGAGACTCTTGGCGAATGTTGGCAGAAAGCAGACAGAGGATTACATGCCTGTCTCAAGCTACGTACGTGGGAGACGACGTGGATTCAGATCTTGTGCGGGGAACCTCTTGGACTTTTATAACCAAGTAAACAACGTCCTAGAGTAGAGGATTGGACGGGTGGATTGTATATCCCTAGACTGCCAGAAAGCCTTTGATACTGTCCCCCACAGAGGACTGATCAAGGAGCTAAACATCCAAGCTTGGCGTCAGAGGAGGGAAGCGCGAATGGGTGTACAGTCATCTAACTGGAAGGGAACAGAGCATAAGGGAACCTTCTCAAAGTGCACTAGGGTGACAAATGAGGAAGAAGAGGAGGAAGGAAAGAGGCCCCTCTCAGGAATCAGTGCTGAGACTTTTATCATCTCTGATTTACGTAAATGATTTACCAGACGAGGCAACGGTCTAACCCACATATGTTTTCTGATGATGCTTAGATTATGAAGGAGGAGCGAAGCAACAGGGATAACTATATATTACAAAGAGATCTGAAGAAGATGCAGCCGTGGTCGACAAATGGTTCATGAGGTTTAATCTTGACAAATGCAGTCGTGAGGATAGGAAGGGGTCTGGAAAGAGCCAGACTACGTGCATCACACCAGAGGAAACAAGTTGCATGTGTCGTGCTGTGACAGGTTGGAGACACAAGAGTCCAAGTACTCACCGAGTATCAAAAGCATTAAAAGAACTCGACAGCCACAGCATGCACCTCGGATCGAATTATCACGACATACGCGACTGTGATCTAAATGTTACCTAAGTAAAGCATCACACCGTATGTATGGGCCATGTGTCTGGTAGTCTACTGTGTGTAGGTGGTGTATCCTCCAGCAGGTTGGTTGACACCCAAACAACGCACAGATCTACAGATATACATCCTCCAGTGCCTCGGATACCTGCTGGTTTATCTGGTAGCAGGAAATGCCACAGACGATGCTGACTCTCACGCCGGTAAAGGTTGTATTGGGGTCAAGCAATTGTCTGGATGAGCAGACATATTAGACTCCATGACAGCACAATATTGTCTCGCAACACCTTAACTCATGATCATGTGAACATGACTCAGATACAGTGAGTCTGGAGTTCATGTGATGAGCAAGATGGTGTGAGTGTTGCTCCTCATGTTACTGATGTTCCTTGTGTTACGGTTGATGGTTGATCTGTAGGAGAAAATGTTATGATATGTGACGCCCTATGGATGAAGGTTCCTCATAACATAGACTGCAACGTGACGCGAGGATCTATTATTTGAGACTTTTAACTTTGAATTCATCTTGTGACACAGTGAACTACCACACGTGTTTACCTTGGACGCAGAGCGAGTATGGCTTGTGGTTGTTGACCCCACACACCTGACTGTGTAGCACAGTGGGACATTCATGAGGCTCCCTGACCACGATGACCTCCTCTAGCCTGGACCTGACCCACACCGTGACCTTGATGACCCACCTGGACCCGATCCAGACACTGACTTTGGAATTTAAGTCATTTTCCAAAGCGAACTATGACAGAAAAATAATTATGTTAAGAAACAACAGACAGACCATAAGACGAGAAGATAAAGAATGATAATAGCAACACCTTTATCAAATAGTATTTTTTTTCTCTAACAATTAACCCCTTTTAAAGGATAAGTCTTCTGTCCCTTAAACTCTCTCTCTCTCTCTCTCTCTCTCTCTCTCTCTCTCTCTCTCTCTCTCTCTCTCTCTCTCTCTCTCTCTCTCTCTCTCTCTCCTTCGTGAGCGCTGCGCGCTGGCCTGCCTCAGGTTAAGATCTGGTCGGAGGAACTCGTAGACAGGTACTGTCTTCTGTCTTCCCCTCCATGTACTCCAGAGGTGCCGTGTGTCGGTGCAGGTTGACAAGAAGCGTCGCATCGGAGGTGGTAGTGGCAGAGCTTGTCGCCTGGTTGGCCTGTGTGAGAGCGCGTTGCGCGCGTGGATCTTCAAGACTACAAAGAAACTGACGGACGTTCCATGAATACCTGGGCAGTGACAGAAGAACTCGCTCATGACCACTGGACGGCACCTGCTCGCCTCGGTGATGCTGGAAGAACCTGAACAGACTTAAAACTTTCAGAGGAAAATAGAAGGCAATGTGTGGGTCAGGTGACTACGTCTCTCGAGCAGTCCACACTTCTGCTCTCAAGGATGACAAAAACTTGATCCCGTTAGCAAGGTCGAACTTTTTCTCGTCACGTCTGGTCGGCTCATCCAATTCCTCGCAGTTGCGCCAGTTTTTCAACGGAAGATATTCCCCCCCGTTATTCCAGTGAGGTCATGATGATCACTACAAGTAGCTGGACACAGTTTCCTGAGTGCAGAGTTGTTTGTATCAATACATCGTATGGAAATTTAAGCGCATCTACGAATTCTCTTTTCTTTTCTTTCCCTCTCCCATCCGTGTAAACGTCTCTCAAACATCCGTACGACTTGTGATTTGAAATCAGGCTCATTTAAGTGACGCAGTTGCCGGACAGACTTCGTGAGGAAGCAAGGATATTGCGACTCTAGTGTGGTTGCTTGGTTAAGCAGGCTTTTTGCCCTGGATCATTACGGCCGTGACTGCCATCCTATGACCACAGCCTGAAATACCTTAAACACTTTCCTCAGATGTTTTAAGACCATTCTAGGACTACGTGTAACCTCACTGTATGTACTTGTCGTTTGGTTGGATTTGGTTGGGTTTAACGACGTATCAGGAAGGTTGTAAGACATGCAACCATTCCTTATTTATTTCATGATCGTATAAATGTTTCTATACGATAATCTTACAGGCCTCTCTAAACCTTTAAGAAGATCCATCAATTCGACACCGAAACGGAACCAAAAACGAATCCCGAGCCGAACCATCGGCACAGTGAGTGAGACATTTCACCCCAAGACACCACCAGCCAAAAGCAGTCAGTCACTGACGGCCACACTCCAAATGCCAATCACAACTCAGAAGAGCGAGACCAGTAGATCTACCTTGCACTATCCTCTTTGTTTCAGTTTCCTCGAGAAAGATTATTTATCTATATGGTATTTAAGTATTTGGAGTCAAAAGAGTGTAATTCAATAAATATAACCGTTTAATTAGCACTTGGACTAATTATGTTAAAATTCAAGTGCTAATTACTCGAGTAATTATTCGATTTTTTAGATTTTGACCACAGATTCATATTTAGCATAAGTAAAAGAAACTATGCTGAAAATTTCAGGAAAATCTGTTGTGTCAAAACAAAATCAAGAAAAATCCAAGACTATAATAGCCTTACATTTTTTTTGCTCAGATATTCAACTTCCTCAGACTTTAATGAAAATCTGTGTATAGATGTTTTTTTATATGGTATTTAAGTATTTGGAGTCAAAAGGCTATAATTCAAAAAATTTAACAGTTTAATTAGCACCTGGACTAATTATGATAAAATTCAAATGCTAATTACTCGAGTAATTATTCGATTTTTTTTATTTTGACCACAGATTCATATTCAGCATACATAAAAGTAACTATACTGAAAATTTCAAGAAAATCTATTCCAAAAAATCAAGAAAAATCCAAGGCTATAGCCTTACATTTTTTTGCTCAGATATTCAGCTTCCTCAGATTTTAATGAAAATCTGTGTATAGATGTTATTTTATATGGTATTTAAGTATTTGGAGTGAAAAGACAGTAATTCAAAAATTTTAACCGTTTAATTAGCACCTGGACTAATTATGATAAGATTCAAATGCTAATTACTCGAGTAATTATTCGAATTTTTAGATTTTGACCACAGATTCATATTCAGCATACATAAAGGTAACTAAGATGAAAATTTCAAGAAAATCTATTTTTTCAAAAAAATCAAGAAAAATCCAAGGCTATACACATTTTTTTTTTTGCTCAGATTTTCAACTTCCTCAGATTTTAATGAAAATCTGTGTATAGATATTATTTTATATGGTATTTAAGTATTTGAAGTCAAAAGACTGTAATTCAATAGATATAACATTTAATGAGCACCTAGACTAATTATGATAAAATTCAAATGCTAATTACTCAAGTGATTATTCGAATTTTTAGATTTTGACCGCAGATTCATATTCAGCATACATAAAAGTAACTATACTGAAAATTTCAAGAAAATCTATTTTTCCAAAAAAAATCAAAAATCCATTTACATCTTTTTTGCTCAGATTTTCAACTTCCTCAGATTTTAGTGAAAATCTGAGTATATGTGATATTTTATATGGTATTTAAGTATTTGGAGTCAAAAGAGTGTAATTCAAAAAATTTAACCGTTTAATTAGCACCTGGACTAATTATGTTAAAATTCAAGTGCTAATTACTCGAGTAATTATTCGAATTTTTAGATTTTGACCACAGATTCATATTCAGCATACATAAAAGAGACTATGCTGAAAATTTCAAGTAAATCTGTTTTGACAAAGAAATCAAGAAAAATCCAAGGCTATAATAGCCTTACATTTTTTTTGCTCAGATATTCAACTTCCTCAGATTTTAATGAAAACCTGTGTATAGATGTTATTTTATATGATATTTAAGTATTTGGAGTCAAAAGGCTATAATTCAAAAAAATTGGCAATTTGATTAGCACCTGGACTAATTATGATTAAATTCAAATGCTAATTACTCTAGTAATTATTCGAATCTTTAGATTTTGACCACAGATTCATATTCAGCATACATAAAAGTAGCTATGCTGAAAACTTCAAGAAAATCTATTTCCAAAAAATCAAGAAAAATCCAAGGCTATAGCCTTACATTTTTTTGCTCAGATATTCAACTTCCTCAGATTTTAATGAAAATCTGTGTATAGATGTTATTTTATATGGTATTTAAGTATTTGGAGTGAAAAGACTGTAATTGAAATAATTTAACCGTTTAATTAGCACCTGGACTAATTATGATAACATTCAAATGCTAATTACTCGAGTAATTATTCGAATTTTTAGATTTTGACCACAGATTCATATTCAGCATACATAAAGGTAACAATGCTTAAAATTTCAAGAAAATCTATTTTTTCAAAAAAATCAAGAAAAATCCAAGGCTATAAACATTTTTTTTTGCTCAGATTTTCAACTTCCTCAGATTTTAATGAAAATCTGTGTATAGATAGTGTTTTATATGGTATTTATGTATTTGAAAGCAAAATACTGTAATTCAATAAATATAACATTTAATTAGCACCTGGACTAATTATGATAAAATTAAAATGCTAATTACTCAAGTGATTATTCGAATTTTTAGATTTTGACCGCAGATTCATATTCAGCATACATAAAAGTAACTATGCTGAAAATTTCAGGAAAATTTATTTTTTCAAAAAATCAAGAAAAATCCATTTACATTTTTTTTGCTCAGATTTTCAACTTCCTCAGATTTTAGTGAAAATCTGTGTATAGATGTTATCTTATATTGTATTTAAGTATTTGGAGTCAAAAGAGTGTAATTCAAAAAATTTAACCATTTAATTAGCACATGAACTAATTATGATAAAATTCAAATGCTAATTACTCGAGTAATTATTCGAATTTTTAGATTTTGACCACAGATTCATATTCAGCATACATAAAAGTAACTATGCTGAAATTTCATGAAAATCTATTTTTTCTTAAAAAATCAAGAAAAATCCAAGTCTATAGCCTGACATTTTTTATGCCAAGATTTTCAACTTCCTCAGATTTTAATGAAAATCTGTGTATAGATATTATTCTATATGGTATTTAAGTATTTGGAGTCAAAAGGCTATAATTAAAAAAAATTTAACCGTTTACTTAGCACCTGGACTAATTATGATAAAATTCAAATGCTAATTACTCGAGTAATTATCCTAATTTGTAGATTTTGAACACAGATATGCTATAGCCTCAACATTTTTTTTTGCTCAGATTTTCAACTTCCTCAGATTTTAATGGAAATCTGTGTATAGATGTTATTTTATATGGTATTTAAGTATTTGGAGTCAAAAGGCTATAATTCAAAAAAATTAAACGTTTAATTAGCACCTGGACTAATTCCGATAAATTTAAAATGCTAATTACTCGAGTAATTATCCGAATTTTTAGATTTTGACCACAGATTCATATTCTGCATACATAAAAGTAACTATACTAAAAATTTCAAGAAAATCTATTTTTTCAAAAAAATCAAGAAAAATCCAAGGCCTTACATTTTTTTTTGCTCAGATTTTCAACTTCCTCAGATTGTAATGAAAATCTGTGTATAGATATTATTCTATATGGTATTTAAGTATTTGGAGTCAAAAGGCTATAATTCAAAAAATTTAACCGTTTACTTAGCACCTGGACTAATTATGATAAAATTCAAATGCTAATTACTCGAGTAATTATCCTAATTTGTAGATTTTGACCACAGATTCATATTCAGCATACATAAAAGTAACTATACTGACAATTTCAAGAAAATCTATTTTCTCAAAAAAATCAAGAAAAATCCAAGGCCTTACATTTTTTTTTTTGCTCAGATTTTCAACTTCCTCAGATTTTAATGAAAATCTGTGTATAGATGTTATTTTATATGGTATTTAAGTATTTGGAGTCAAAAGGCTATAATTCAAAAAAATTAACCGTTTAATTAGCACCTGGAATAATTATGATAAGATTCAAATGCTAATTACTCGAGTAATTATTCGAATTTGTAGATTTTCACGACAGATTCATATTCAGCATCCATAAAAGTAACTATGCTGACAATTTCAAGAAAATCTATTTTTTCAAAAAAATCAAGAAAAATCCAAGGCTATAGCCTTACATTTTTTTTGCTCAGATTTTCAACTTCCTCAGATTTTAATGAAAATCTGTGTATAGATGTTATTTTATATGGTATTTAAGTATTTGGAGTCAAAAGGCTATAATTCAAAAAATTTAACCGTTTAATTAGCACCTGGACTAATTATGATAAAATTCAAATGCTAATTACTCGAGTAATTATTCGAATTTGTAGATTTTGACCACAGATTCATATTCAGCATACATAAAAGTAACTATGCTGAAAATTTCAAGAAAATCTATTTTTCAAAAAAATCAAGAAAAATCCAAGGCTATAGCCTTACATTTTTTTTGCTCAGATTTTCAACTTCCTCAGATTTTAATGAAAATCTGTGTATAGATGTTATTTTATATGGTATTTAAGTATTTGGAGTCAAAAGGCTATAATTCAAAAAAATTAACCGTTTAATTAGCACCTGGACTAATTATAAAATTCAAATGCTAATTACTCGAGTAATTATTCGAATTTTTAGATTTTGACCACAGATTCATATTCAGCATACATAAAAGCAACTATGCTGACACTTTCAAGAAAATCTATTTTCTATAAAAATCAAGAAAAATCCAAGGCTATAGCCTTACATTTTTTTTGCTCAGATTTTCAACTTCCTCAGATTTTAATGAAAATCTGTGTATAGATCTTATCTTTATATTATTTAAGTATTTGGAGTCAAAAGGCTATAATTCAAAAAATTTAAACGTTTAATTAGCACCTGCACTAATTATGATAAAATTCAAATGCTAATTACTCGAG
Organism: Panulirus ornatus; assembly: GCF_036320965.1. Taxonomy (NCBI): domain Eukaryota; kingdom Metazoa; phylum Arthropoda; class Malacostraca; order Decapoda; family Palinuridae; genus Panulirus; species Panulirus ornatus. The sequence continues at coordinate 27,752,538 of NC_092266.1, read as the reverse complement.
TAATTATTCTATTTTGTAGATTTTGACCGCAGATTCATATTCAGCATACATAAAAGTAACTATACTGATAATTTCAAGAAAATCTATCTTTTCAAAAATATCAAGAAAAATCCAAAGCTAATAGGCCTGACATTTTTTTTGCTAAGATTTTCAACTTCCTCAGATTTTAATGAAAATCTGTGTATAGATGTTATTTTATATGGTATTTAAGTATTTGGAGTCAAAAGGCTATAATTCAAAAAATTTAACCGTTTAATTAGCACCTGGACTAATTATGATAAAATTCAAATGCTAATTACTCGAGTAATTATTCGAATTTGTAGATTTTGACCACAGATTCATATTCAGCATACATAAAAGTAACTATGCTGACAATTTCAAGAAAATCTATTTTTTCAAAAAAATCAAGAAAAATCCAAGGCTATAGCCTTACATTTTTTTTGCTCAGATTTTCAACTTCCTCAGATTTTAATGAAAATCTGTGTATAGATGTTATTTTATATGGTATTTAAGTATTTGGAGTCAAAAGGCTATAATTCAAAAAATTTAACCGTTTAATTAGCACCTGGACTAATTATGATAAAATTCAAATGCTAATTACTCGAGTAATTATTCTAATTTGTAGATTTTGACCACAGATTCATATTCAGCATACATAAAAGTAACTATGCTGACAATTTCAAGAAAATCTATTTTTTCAAAAAAATCAAGAAAAATCCAAGGCCTTACATTTTTTTTTGCTCAGATTTTCAACTTCCTCAGATTTTAATGAAAATCTGTGTATAGATGTTATTTTATATGGTATTTAAGTATTTGGAGTCAAAAGGCTATAATTCAAAAAATTTAACCGTTTAATTAGCACCTGGACTAATTATGATAAAATTCAAATGCTAATTACTCGAGTAATTATTCGAATTTGTAGATTTTGACCACAGATTCATATTCAGCATACATAAAAGTAACTATGCTGACAATTTCAAGAAAATCTATTTTTTCAAAAAAATCAAGAAAAATCCAAGGCTATAGCCTTACATTTTTTTTGCTCAGATTTTCAAATTCCTCAGATTTTAATGAAAATCTGTGTATAGATGTTATTTTATATGGTATTTAAGTATTTGGAGTCAAAAGGCTATAATTCAAAAAATTTAACCGTTTAATTAGCACCTGCACTAATTATGATAAAATTCAAATGCTAATTACTCGAGTAATTATTCTATTTTGTAGATTTTGACCGCAGATTCATATTCAGCATACATAAAAGTAACTATACTGATAATTTCAAGAAAATCTATCTTTTCAAAAATATCAAGAAAAATCCAACTTTTTTTTGCTAAGATTTTCAACTTCCTCAGATTTTAATGAAAATCTGTGTATAGATGTTATTTTATATGTTATTTAAGTATTTGGAGTCAAAAGAGTGTAATTCAAAAAATTTAACCTTTTAATTACCACCGGGACTAATTATGATGAAATTCAAATGCTAATTACTTGAGTAATTATTCGAATCTTTAGATTTTGACCACAGATTCATATTCAGCATACATAAAAGTAGCTATGCTGAAAACTTCAAGAAAATCTATTTCCAAAAAATCAAGAAAAATCCAAGGCTATAGCCTTACATTTTTTTGCTCAGATATTCAACTTCCTCAGATTTTAATGAAAATCTGTGTATAGATGTTATTTTATATGGTATTTAAGTATTTGGAGTCAAAAGGCTATAATTCAAAAAATTTAACCGTTTAATTAGCACCTGGACTAATTATGATAAAATTCAAATGCTAATTACTCGAGTAATTATCGAATTTTTAGATTTTGACCACAGATTCATATTCAGCATACATAAAAGTAACTATGCTGAAAATTTCAAGAAAATCTATTTTTTCAAAAAAATCAAGAAAAATCCAAGGCTATAGCCTTACATTTTTTTTGCTCAGATTTTCAACTTCCTCAGATTTTAATGAAAATCTGTGTATAGATGTTATTTCATTTGGTATTTAAGTATTTGGAGTCAAAAGGCTATAATTCAAAAAATTTAACCGTTTAATTAGCACCTGGACTAATTATGATAAAATTCAAATGCTAATTACTCGAGTAATTATCCGAATTTTTAGATTTTGACCACAGATTCATATTCTGCATACATAAAAGTAACTATACTGAAAATTTCAAGAAAATCTATTTTTTCAAAAAAATCAAGAAAAATCCAAGGCTATAGCCTTACATTTTTTTTGCTCAGATTTTCAACTTCCTCAGATTTTAATGAAAATCTGTGTATAGATGTTATTTTATATGGTATTTAAGTATTTGGAGTCAAAAGGCTATAATTCAAAAAATTAACCGTTTAATTAGCACCTGGACTAATTATGATAAATTCAAATGCTAATTACTCGAGTAATTATTCGAATTTTTAGATTTTGACCACAGATTCATATTCAGCATACATAAAAGTAACTATGCTGAAAATTTCAAGAAAATCTATTTTTTCAAAAAAATCAAGAAAAATCCAAGGCTATAGCCTGACATTTTTTTTGCTCAGATTTTCAACTTCCTCAGATTTTAATGAAAATCTGTGTATAGATGTTATTTTATATGGTATTTAAGTATTTGGAGTCAAAAGGCTATAATTCAAAAAATTTAACCGTTTAATTAGCACCTGGACTAATTATGATAAAATTCAAATGCTAATTACTCGAGTAATTATTCTAATTTGTAGATTTTGACCACAGATTCATATTCAGCATACATAAAAGTAACTATGCTGACAATTTCAAGAAAATCTATTTTTTCAAAAAAATCAAGAAAAATCCAAGGCTCAGATTTTCAACTTCCTCAGATTTTAATGAAAATCTGTGTATAGATGTTATTTTATATGGTATTTAAGTATTTGGAGTCAAAAGGCTATAATTCAAAAAATTTAACCGTTTAATTAGCACCTGGACTAATTATGATAAAATTCAAATGCTAATTACTCGAGTAATTATCCGAATTTGTAGATTTTGACCACAGATTCATATTCTGCATACATAAAAGTAACTATACTGAAAATTTCAAGAAAATCTATTTTTTCAAAAAAATCAAGAAAAATCCAAGGCTATAGCCTTACATTTTTTTTTGCTCAGATTTTCAACTTCCTCAGATTTTAATGAAAATCTGTGTATAGATGTTATTTTATATGGTATTTAAGTATTTGGAGTCAAAAGAGTGTAATTCAAAAAATTTAACCGTTTAATTAGCACCTGGACTAATTATGATAAAATTCAAATGCTAATTACTCGAGTAATTATTCGAATTTGTAGATTTTGACCACAGATTCATATTCAGCATACATAAAAGTAACTATGCTGACAATTTCAAGAAAATCTATTTTTTCAAAAAAATCAAGAAAAATCCGAGGCTATAGCCTTAACATTTTTTTTGCTCAGATTTTCAAATTCCTCAGATTTTAATGAAAATCTGTGTATAGATGTCATTTTATATGGTATTTAGTATTTGGAGTCAAAAGGCTATAATTCAAAAAATTTAACCGTTTAATTAGCACCTGCACTAATTATGATAAAATTCAAATGCTAATTACTCGAGTAATTATTCTAATTTGTAGATTTTGACCGCAGATTCATATTCAGCATACATAAAAGTAACTATACTGATAATTTCAAGAAAATCTATCTTTTCAAAAAAATCAAGAAAAATCCAAGGCTATAGCCGGACATTTTTTTTGCTAAGATTTTCAACTTCCTCAGATTTTAATGAAAATCTGTGTATAGATGTTATTTTATATGGTATTTAAGTATTTGGAGTCAAAAGGCTATAATTCAAAAAATTTAACCGTTTAATTAGCACCTGGACTAATTATGATGAAATTCAAATGCTAATTACTCGAGTAATTATTCGAATTTGTAGATTTTGACCACAGATTCATATTCAGCATACATAAAAGTAACTATGCTGACAATTTCAAGAAAATCTATTTTTTCAAAAAAATCAAGAAAAATCCGAGGCTATAGCCTGAACATTTTTTTTGCTCAGATTTTCAAATTCCTCAGATTTTAATGAAAATCTGTGTATAGATCTTATCTTATATGTTATTTAAGTATTTGGAGTCAAAAGGCTATAATTCAAAAAATTTAAACGTTTAATTAGCACCTGTACTAATTATGATAAAATTCAAATGCTAATTACTCGAGTATTTATACTGATGCAGTCATCAGGGGCATTTCTTATATTTAGAGTCGTTCTCTTTACATTAAAATGCTCTCTTAATTCTTTGTCCCCTGGGTGTTCGTGAAAGAGAAGATACAGTTGAATACGACTTGATACAACCGAATGTAAACATCAACAGATCCCTCGCTGGGTCCCAGCGGGGCTGCTTTGTGATAGTGGAAGAGAACAGAAACTGTTGGATAACTGTCGTGCGAGTATAAAAGACATACAGATTTTTCCATTTCAAAAAGATGTTCCATTGTCTGGTTTGTTTTGGCACGACGGGCACCGTGGTGGAAAGATTACTCGTTAAATATGGTTGCAGGTGGGTGTGTGTGTGTGTGTGTGTATACTTCTCAGTGATGGTCATGCTAGTCCCACTGATTTTGCCTGAGAAATATCGGTATCTCTCCTAGGGAAAGGCAGCCATCTCCTCCCCAGCATATATATATATATATATATTATATATATATATATATATATATATATATATATATATATATATATATATATATATATATATACATATATATATATATATATATATATATATATATATATATATATATATATATATATATATATATATATATATATATATATATATATATATATATATATATATATAACCCATGGGATATGGAAAGGCAAAGACACCAAGCTTTCATCTATTTCTCAAGACGTCTTCAGGGCAAGTATTTGTACAAGAAAGCTATATACAGAGTCAAGGAAAGACTTACAGCACGTGGGGGAAGTGACAGGTTCGACTCCCAGTGAGAGAGGGTAAGTACCGCCTGACCCCACCACATTCTTTCATTTATCTAAAGCTGGTTTCATTTTTGGCTTGTTTACAAATATGCACTTGAGACATCGTCAATTTTTTTGTGCATTTCCTCCTCATAGCGAGTTAACTCATCCCGATAATTCGAGATTCATTCTTTCTGTACAGAATGTTTAGATGAATATTTTGTGTTTCTCAGATGAGAAAAACAAACCACTGACTCACATCCTGTTAGAATGTAAGACTTGTGTTGACTCATTCTTTCTCATAAATGTGTACCTGTTTGACCTATATATATATATATATATATATATATATATATATATATATATATATATATATATATATATATATATATATATATATATATATATATATATATATATATATATACATATATAAAATGGTTTCCAAGGCATCCATTGTACGCTATCAGATTCATCTCTTGTTGTTGGACTATTCTTAATGAGAAAGTCATTAAAATGTGATGTGATATCTAAATGCAACGTCAGTATCTACATTCTTTAGATATGTTTACTGCTGGTAGAATATTCTGGGTTGTAGGGCTAGAGGAACATATTCTATTTTGCTCTTAGATCTCGCAACATGAAAATGATGTTCTCTTGCCTTTAGCAATACAACTGTCAAACAAATTCATTCCGGTGACATGATTTTGTTGCAAAAGATCTTATCCCATCAAAATCGTCGTCAATATACAGCAGGTGACTAATTCGTCAGACTCTGAGGTGCATGCTAGGAAATACTACTGCTTTAACGCGGGTAATGTGAGTACTAGATATTGGTCCAACTAAAGGATCGAGAAGGAAAACCACCTTTTGTAGGACTGGAACCACAACAGAAAAGTCTACGAAAAGAATATCCCTTCTTCTTTATAATGACCATCTGTCAAGCATTAGTCTATCACAGGAAAATTTAATGTATGTGTTGCATTCGCAAACAATTACATTGTTATACGTATGCTAATTAAGAATTCTCCTGTTGAAGTCACTGGTTGCATTTATCAAATTCCATGCAGAGATTGCAACAATTTGTGCATAAATGAAACAGGTAAGGGATCATAGATGCTAGAATAAAACAGTGTAAGTGCAGTATACCTACTGGCCAGCAGTCTAACGCCTTGTTTGTACATCTTTGTAAAAGAAATCACAGTTGACTCGAGAAATGTCAAGCTTATTGTGAAGTGTAGGAAGAGGGATGAAAGAAATATTGATAGAATCCAGCATGACTTAACACAGGATGATGATGTATCAAATAATCAGTCAAAGCATTTACATATTAGATCCATTATCGTAGAAAAAAAATTTTTGTAAAAACCTTTATCGACTGCACTTATGTTATTATGTAAGTCAACCTTGTATTTGGTTTTAGCTGAGTGAGGACACCTGGGAGGTGTCATGTCAAGGTCAGATAGAGGGTGGGTCACGCGCACCCATGTGTCAACCTCGCCCTTCAATAATCACTAGGTAACTTGACGACCTAATCCATGCTTGCTCAGGAGCTGTATACACAAGCTCAATTGTATATATTTACCCCCTCTGTATAACTAGTCCTCTGAAGACGTGGTAATACACGTAAAGAGCTCAAGATCCTCGAGTTCCTCCTCCTCGATAATGTGGTTGGGAAAACGAGGAATGACGGTCCTCTGGTGTATAAAACGTGAGAGACGTGACGAACTATGAGGGGTTCCGGTCACGCCTCGCACGAGAGCCATGCCAGCTGCTCAAGCTGAACGGAGGAGGACTGTGATTTTTAGGTACTTATCATACTGATGAGAATCTTATGATATGAATATAGCCGCCTCGACCTAGTGACACAATTTGATCACGTTGCCAGACAACAGTGTGATGATCAACACTGATAGTGTGGCGGTAGTTTCAAGTTGTAAGATTCGCCAGGTCCCTTCCTGACTAGCCGCCCGCGGGTCCCTGTTACCGCTGACGGGGAGGCAGTTCACAGTGAGTGAGGATCAAATGATGTTGAGGAATTACAACATCTCCCACACTGATGTGGGAGACAGAGACACGATACGATCCATAACAAAAAAAAAGTTCCGTGTCTTTCAGATTTTCTTGACTTTGTTTTTCGACTTCATCTTCATGGTAATGTAATACATAAAGTGGAAGTTAAGTTCATAGATCATAGCACCCCAGAGAAGCCAGGCTGAGTTGCTCTCTACATGACCGTCCTCTTGGTGACTCTCATAGTGACCCACGACTGGCTGAAGGCACATGTTCCTCCCATCTATGGATAGACTGTGGTATGATCGGCAAGCCACGAGTGAGGGCTGGGTCATCCGCCACGTGTGACTGGATGAGGGAGTGTCAGGGCTGTGTCATCCACCTCTCCACACTTGAGTCACTGCTGTTCTTCTAAAGTTATGGAAGAAACACACATTCCAAAACACAGGAAATCTGTGCATCTCTGTACAACTTTACCTGGAGTCTTTTTTACGATGAAAACGTTCATCCGCCTCTTATGCATAACCGGTCTCAGTAAATTAGTTTATAATGTTTTCCGGTTTTAAACTGTGTTTGGTAACAAGGGACGAAGCACTTGTAACGCTGACACCTGTGGAGCCCTCAACTGTGCATATGTTTCTTAGCAAATAACAGTAAGGCACTTCAGATGTGCTCAAACAGGAAACACTAACAGGAGCAAGATCAAACAGGAAGTGCTAACAGAAGCAGGATCAAAAGTTAGCCAGTAAGCAGCAGTAATTTTCAGTAGACGTTGTTCCTTGGTTTCTGGTGGACTCAGAGGGGAGCATTCACCTGAACCCACATGTAGCTAATCCTGGCGGCCAAATAGTGAAGCTATGAAACGTCACTTGACGTTATGCTCAAAAAATTCAAGTTAACCTCAACAAAAAATAGGTGTTCACTGCTCCTATCACCTCACACTCCAACCGTTGGTCATCCTTGTGTCTGCTGCTCCTATCACCTCACACTCCAACCCTTTGGTCATCTTTATTTCTGCGTCATTCTTAACCATTTTCTCACTTCGTGATATTCACTTCCTTGCTCTGGTGGGCATGACGTCACCATAACTGAATGTACAAGCCCAATGTACGGACTGATGCAGAGCCTAGTGTACAGACGAATGCACATACTCATGCAGATGCTAGTGTACATCCATTGCACAGACTGATACAGAGCCTAGTATACAGACTAATGCACAGACTGATGCAGAGCCTAGTGCACAGACCAATGTATAGACTGATGCAGAGCCTAGTGTACAGCCCACTGTACAGACTGATGCAGAGCTTAGTGCACAGACTGATGCAGAGCCTGGTGTACAGACCAATGTACAGACTGATGCAGAGCCTAGTGTACAGCCCACTGTACAGACTGATGCAGAGCTTAGTGTACAGACTGATGCAGAGCCTAGTGTACAACTAATGTACAGACTAATGTTCCCCATCGTAAACCTACCTGACAGTAGGTCAGATATGCAATACTAAACCACATACTTGTGTTTGTTGGGCGTCTCCGTGAGTGGAGGTGCTTCAGCCTGACGGATTCATAGTGTCATGAGCTTCGGGTTACCCAGGACCAAGTTAAAGCTGCAGTTTACAACATCAGCCCAACATACATTGTCAATATACGGTCCTCATATATTCCTTATTCTTTCCCAATTGTGTCAATGTAGGTCAGCCGGTCAGAGCCCGAAAGAGACAGTGAAAAACAAGGTGAAAGGAAGGCAGGTAAGTCTTCCCATCTTATGTAGTGCACGCTTGGCCAGAACAGACGAGTATGCAAACCATTCAAACGCTCAATAACACAAGATCATTTCGTTCTGGACAGGTCAATAATCGCAATTTACAAACGCTTATGAACACCTCTTAAAGATTACATTTAAAAGTCTTACAGTTTTGTAAAGGTAATCTCTGCTTTTCCAGAACGATATAATCATCACAGATTTCTGCTTTTTTTTTTTTTTTTTTTTTTGCCCAGAGAACCAGTGTGGCGGGGCCAGGCGTGGACCGAGCCGGGAAGAGGGAGTAGGGAAGGGAAGGAAAAGCAAAGGTTTGCAAGAAGGAGTGAGAGAGGGAGAGAGGCAGGTATATAAGCCGGCGGACGACCTGGCCTGATATCACACTCCGTCATGAAGCTCCTGGTGAGTGGCTTCTCCTGCAGACTCTGATGGTGTGGTGGTCACATATCGTCATCGCAGTCACCCCTGACATTCACCTAGTCTGTGTGGATCTAGCAAGTAGTGTGTGTGTCTGTGTGTGGGAGGAAAACGAAGAAATGAAGCGATGGCTGAGGGAAAGCAGTCCTATTCGTTAATGCTGGACTAATTGTGCATTATAAGCTTTGGTGTGAAGCTGACGATGGGAAAGACAAGCTTAGTGATGCTGACTGGTGGATGGAGGATACAGCACTCTTCAGTCGTAGGCATCAAGAATTTAGACAAACTACTGACGTATGATCGAGTAGATGATCATGTCTCGCCAGACAAAACTTGGGTAACCTAAATCATGCGACTGTTTGCACTGGTAGATGTAGAGAGGCAGGATGGTCGAGCCCCAGACTGTGTCCACTTTACGCAGAGAATACTTATACTTAACCCTGACACCTTATGGTAGCATCCAGGAAACAACCACGCCACATATCATACCAACATCTATATATCGAAGACACTAACGCCTCCACACAAGCATCATAGACAGCCGCAATGTTATCCTTTGCCCTAATACGCATGACATTGTCTCCCATTAATCAGCATTACGTTTACTTTCCTCCTCTGTACCTATAATGCCTGTTGACGTGGGACACCCGCACTAAACACTTGATCCTTGTTCTTCCACAGGTACTGGCCTCCGTGTTCGTGGCTGCCGCCCATGGTGGCACACAGTCCTACACGCCGCCCACACATTCTTATGGCGGGTCAGGGCTCTCTGGCGGCTCATCCTTTGGCGGAGGATTCTCCTCTGGTGGTGGAGGATTCTCTTCTGGTGGTGGAGGGTTCTCCTCTGGTGGTGGAGGGTTCTCCTCAGGAGGCGGAGGCTTCATAGGTGGTGGAGGGTTCTCAGGTGAAAGTGTGTTCATCGGTGGTGGAGGCGGAGGGTTCTCCTCAGGAGGTGGAGGCTTCATAGGTGGTGGAGGATTCGCCTCTGGTGGTGGAGGGTTCTCCTCAGGGGGCTCTGGTTTCTCTGGAGGCAGCTGTGGTCCGGGCGAAGTTCTTAATGTGGATGGCAGCTGCGCGACTCCTGTGGTCACCAGGAACTTGTTCCTCTTCGAGGCCCCTCCAACGTCCCCGATCGTTGGTCCACGACCACCGGTTCCTCCACCGAGAGTCGAGCACAATGTTTTGTTCATCCGCACCTCAGATGTTGACCAAAACGTGGATCCTGTTATCGTGCCACCGACCCAGCAGAAGAACGTTGTTTACGTCCTCAACAAGCGACCAGAACTGCAACACCAAGTCATCCACCTGCCAGAACCAGAGCAAGACACCCCAGAGGTCTTCTTCGTCAACTATGCCGAGGGTGACAACCCGACTCTGCCCACCGGTGAGGACCTCCAGTCTGCCCTCAGCATCGCTGCACAAAGTAGCGGTGACGTCATTAGTGGCGACAGTGGCTTCATTGGCGGCGGAGGTAGCTTTGTCGGCGGCGGTGTCGGCGGCGGTGTCGGCGTCGGTGTCGGCGGCATTGGCGGTGGCGTCGGCATTGGCGGCGGCGTCGGCGGCAGCTACAGCCCTCCTCATATCTCCTCCACGCCATCACCGGTGTACTCGTAGCCATAAGGTTACAGTCGAAGGAATTAGAAGCAACAAGTTAGTCATATCTGTTAATGTGAAATTTATTTCTTGTCTATATGTTCTAATGTATTTAACGCCCAAGAAATAAATTTGTAAACTATATTCAGTCTCTTTACTTATGGTATTATCATGTTGATTAGTACCAGTAATCTACATTATGTGAGGTATACCAGTGTTACCGATAACGCATACCCAGTGTTACTGGTAACAGAGCAGGTGAGGTATATGATTACCGCCTATATACAGTAACCTTCAATGAGAAGTAAACTACCACTAACCTCCCACACTGACCCCCATGTGTCTCGTTACGGATGGGATGCAGCGGCCAGGCGCCAGTCATCAAATCTCTGGCGAGTAAATGTAAATGTAAAATAATGGCAAGTCTCTTGATCAAGCTGATAACCACATGATTATCCTTCGTATCAAAGGTTCCTGAACTAATGAGGATTACCCCTTACCTGAAGTATGTACAGGAAATACTGTTCGTTCCTCAGCGTCTGTTCGCTTGTCTGTGTGCATCTACAAGGCATGAATGAGTGGCCCGGAACCCAAATGTCTTCAAACGTTTGTGTGGCCAGACATAATCTGTCGAGTTGTCCCTGACACCCACCCAACTAAAAGGACACTCAAGCTACTAGAATGAGTAAGTTACGGACAGTGGATTCAGCTGAGTAAGGAGTTATCATGGAAGAGAAACTTGTTACCCATTCATCAAAAGCCAAGTACGAAGCCACAGAAGGGTAAGTGATTTTCCCCAAAGGAGAGTAAACTATCAGTACATATCATGCAGTACGACATGTCATCGTTTAAAGGCTGCTTGACTGAGAAGCGTTCCCACACGAACTGAAACCTAAGATCAACAACAAGATGGTGTTCAGGCATGACCAAGAGAATCTTGTTGTCATTATCACAACATCGAGGTCAACGTGTCCAATGGTGACTATGTCCAAAGTAGCCAAGGATTTCCCACCAAAACCTATGAATGAAACATTACGGAAAAAAATTACCGTTTTCTATCTCAAAAGCATAGCCTAGCCTATGAAACCGTTTTCCTTAATGACATTATCTGGGCAGCCAGTGTCAAGGAGGACAGAAGAGAATCATTGACACGACACTGCGGGGGATAAAAGGTCCACCTGACATGACAATCACAGTCCCTGGAAGGGAGTTGTGGGGACTGGGTAGTGGATCAACTCTGAGTAAAAGAAGTCAATCCTCTTCCTTGGAAAGAGCACGAAAGGTCTGCGCTTCAAGTGTGAGTGCAGGGAGTCGTGAGTGGCCTGCGTGTCCCGACCAGTTCTGGGCATAAGTAGACATATAAAACGTCACCATCCATGTAAACACAATCAACGTATTTCCTGACCAGAAATGAACAAATGAACGCTGTTAGAGGGGCACGAACTGGTGACATATAGCGTAACATTCTGTCCTGATTAGTGGACACGGCGAAACACAGTGTCCCTCTAAGAGAGGAGTTCGTTCTAGCCACCAGCCGTCCCTTGTCTAATTTCTAGCACGTTGCCTGGCGTAACCTGGGGGTCAAGCTTCGATGTGTCCCTCCGTATTGTGAGAAGGGCACTGAGGAGGACGATGCCTGCAAGACCCTGGGAAATGGTCATATTGATGGGAGTGAAAACGTTCCAGGCCACAGGACGTTACTTGGTTCTTCTCCCTAGGGAAGCCTGGCAGACAAATAAACTCGCCACTTGACCGAAAAGAGCGGTGATGAGGGGCCGACTTAGTACCCTTTCTATCAGCCTTGATTATCTGTGAAGTACTGGGGAGGGCCTGGAAAAGACCTTAGTAAGAACTGAGGAAGATATGTTAGAGGACCTCCGGAAGACCTGGGGAGGGTCTGGGGTCTGAGACATCAGTCTGTGTAGTATGGCTCAAGGGAGGAGCAATTGCTCTCGTCGCAGGCGCACCCCATACCCTCCCCTTCGGATACGTCCCTGACTATGTAAAGGGTATGGTGTAAAGGAGTATAGTGGCAATGACGGTGAGGTCTCCAGGCACGACGGGCGATTGTTTTTGTGGAGGAACTTGGCAGGCAGAGTTGGCAGGGCCCTGTGGAGAAAGGTCAGGCGCACTGGTCGGCCCGTAGTAATGGCTGTCAGGTGATAAGGCATCAGCTGACCGTAGGAGGCTGGCTGGGGTACGCACATAGCTACCCAGGGCGTGACGAAACCGTGGCACGCACAAAGGCATGAGGGACGTGGCGGGGAGGCAACGCCAGGTGACGATGAACGACTCCACGGCGAACGCGGGAGGCAGGCTCCACCCCCCACCCCCAGCGGTAAACTCCGCCCCCAGCAATGATAGGCAGTGACGTCTGCGACAGGAGGAGGCTCTAGAAGACAGAGGTGGGAGCTCTTGTTTCTTCTGCGGAACGGACGATGACAGGAATCCCGTCCAGTTACGTAAGGTAAGCGAGATTAATAATGACAAGGAGCGGTGAAGTTGTCAGTACGTTCCATTGAGTCATGCAATACACCGCTGCGATGTGTGGCTCAGTGTTCAGGGGTGTCAACACACCGAAAATAAGTAGATTTACGCTGCTGGCGGACGGTGGTGAGGAAGGGTGCTGACTATGGACATGTGTACCACCCGTTGACCCTGGTGAACTGGAGACAGTAGTGGCTATGCAGTTGGCTATGGTAGGGAGGTGTATGCTTGATCGTTGGCGGGTGTAGCGACCAGGGATATGGCGGGTGAAATTTATAACTTACAGCAAAACCCCATGGCCATCAAACCAGACAGCGTAGACGATACAGTGTGTAGAGAAGTCTCGAGCGAAATCAATTCTTCTAAAATTCGTTAAAACTCTCCCTCGCCTCTACATTTTCCCTTTCATAAAACTCTGTATAGGTCATTTAAGGCCCGGTCTTGGTGTGGACTTCTGTTCGTGACTGGAGCCTTCAACCTGAAAGGAAAGAGACATGCAACGTCGGCAGTTGATGTTGAGTCAACAATGATCGTGGAGCGATCCCCTGGACACTGGATCCGTGAGAAGCAAGTGGACGGTGAGGAGAGAGGGAGGGTGGTGGTGGTGGTGAGGTGGTGTGCGCAACACAGGGAAAGCTTTACCCCGCGAACACGCAAATATACCAGCGTCACAAAATCCACAACACACGTTCACAAGAATGAGCGAGTGGGTAGTGAGGGGGTGTTATGTTGACTGAATCTTTCCACAATGTAACCATCGTATTTAAGAACAGAAATGCTTCTCCTCCTTCGAGGTAAAACGTTTGCCCACGAGTCGAACCATGAATGGCTTGTTGGATCGTGATCATTGAAGCCTTTGACCAAAACTGAACACAGTGTTCAGGACGGAGACGCACCAAATGACTTGTAAGGAGACAGGATAATATTTCCATAGACTTAAGATCGATAGCCCGGCCTATGACACCAAGAATTATGTCCAGCCATTTTACTCCTTCTGTGCTTTTGGTTACCAGAAATTATCACACCCCCAAACCTCGTCTGTCCCTTGTCGGTGACTATTTAGTAAGGAGTTTTATGGTGAGAATATTGAATAGAAAGAAACCTTGTTATCTGGAGCTTGGCTTGAAAACATATATGGTTCAAGGGCATGGATAAAGCCACAGTCGTTAACCAGATTGAAACAAATGAATTGGTTGGTGGATCTTTCGAGGAGATAACTGAGAAATATGAACACTTATCATGAAATTCATAAATGAAGAAGGTTGTGATAACTAGCCTCCATCCGAATGTCTGAATACAACGATTGGTATTATGCGATCAAGCAGAACCTACGTATCTTTACGACTAAGGAGATCGATTACATAGATCTGTGGGGTACGACTTGATCAGGCACAGACGCTTGGTCGTCTAGAGATGGTTTTCACGTCAGTGAGGTTTCTCGCAGATGACTACAGGAACCAGTGATGAACCAGGAACACTGGGTATACCCCAGTAACGCTAGGTAGACCCCACCTACTGACCTAACGATTACAAGGGTAAACCCAACCCACTGAGTTACCAGTTACACTGGGTAAACCCAACCCACTGAGTTACTAAATACACTGGGCATACCCCATCTACTGAGCTACCAGTAACACTAGGCATGCCCCACTAATTCAATTACCAGTAACACTTGGCATAACCGACCAACTGGGTTACTAGTAACACTGGGAAGATCCTACATATGGCAGAGTAATGGTGCTGACCAGTTTGATAACGTTATAAGTATAAAAGAATACAACAAAAAATATTTTCCTCTTTATTTCTTAATGATGATAACAAAATGCAACAGATATACTTTAGGAATAAAGTTTACATTAACAGATATAACTGGCATGTAGCTTCTACACAAAGCCACATCAGAGAAATTTACTCCTCTGTCAACAACTGCAGCGTTACAGCTACGAGTACACAGGTGACGAGGTGGTGGTGATGATAGGGGTGCCGTAGCTACCGCCACCGATGCCGCCACCGATGCCACCACCGATGCCGCCACCGATGCCACCACCGATGCCGTCTCCGATGCCACCACCGATGGGGGGGCCCCGATGCCCCCCGGGGGCCCCCATGCCGCCACCCACCCCCCCGGCCGCCACCTCCGCCAATGACCCCCGGTCCGCCACCGGGGTTTTGGGGGCCCCGAAGACCACCGTGGGCCCCGTGGGTTTTCCCCCCGGCCCCCAAGTTTTGGGCCACCCAAGACCCCTGGGGACCTTTCCGCCCCGGGCCCCCCGGTGGACCGTTTTTCCCCCCCGTTCCGGCCCCTTTTTGGGGGGACCCTGACCCCCGTTCCGCCCGGGGGGGGCCCCCGATCCAACCACCCTTTTTGGAAACCGATGCCCCCCGGATGCCAAACCCCCATTTGGCCCCGAATTCCGGAGGGGGAACCGTGGGTGGACCAAACCCATGGGGACCCTTTGGACCGATGGAACCAGGACCGGTGACCAAGGAGTACCCCCGTGCCGCCAATCCCCCACCTTGCCACCACCAGCCGCCCCAGCCCCCACCGAGCCCCCGGGCCCCCTCCACCACCGAGGGACCTCCACCCCCATGGAAGCCCCACCGAGGAGAACCCCTCCCCACCTTTAACCTCCGCCCCGAGGACCCCCTCCCCACCGAAGCCCCCCGGGGAACCTCCCCCCGAGGAGAAACCCCCCACCCCCAAGGGGAACCCCACCCCCAGGGAGAATCCCCCACCACCAGAGGAGGGAAACCCCCGCCCAAAAGGGTGGGGCCGCCAGAAAAACCCCGGGCCCGCCTAAGAATGTGGGGGCCCGGGGTGAGGACTTTTGGCCCCCCTGGGCGGGAGCCCGAACCCCGGAGGCCCGTACCGGGAAGAACCCCCGGGTCAAGGGGTTTTGTGCGGGTGTCCCCCGCAAAGGCATTTTTGGGACAAAAGGGAGGAAAGTCCCCAATGCTGATTAATTGGGGAACCCAAAGTCCTGCTATTAGGGCAAAGGTAACATTGGGCTTTTAATGAAGCTTGTGTGGAGGGGGTTGTGTTCCCATTTATTGTCGGTATGTAAAGTGGTTAGTTGTTTTCCCGGTGTTACCCTTTAAAGGGGTCAGGGTTAAGTATATGTATTCAATCAGCTGATATTAATCCTACATAACTGAAAAAGAAGTTCCGACAATTTAAAAGGTTTGACGGTAATTTTCGTCACTAAGTTTCTATAATTTCTTTTAGTACCTAAATAGGTTTAACTATGCTATCAACAGGACTCCCAAGTTAACTGGAAACCTAAGAATTATAATGTAAATGATGATCCTTGAGATGATGAGACACACGTCGTAAACAGGTGAACCTAATTCAGCAAAGACTACCTTTGTAGACGGTGGAGACCAACTGCCTGTTTCAGCAGCAGTGGTCGGCGGCCTTGCGTAAAGTGGACACAGTCTGGGGCTCGACCATCCTGCCTCTCTACATCTACCAGTGCAAACAGTCGCATGATTTAGGTTACCCAAGTTTTGTCTGGCGAGACATAAGCATCTACTCGATCATACGTCAGTAGTTTGTCTAAATTCTTGATGCCTACAACTGAAGAGTGCTGTATCCTCCATCCACCAGTCAGCATCACTAAGCTTGTCTTTCCCATCGTCAGCTTCACACCAAAGCTTATAATGCACAATTAGTCCAGCATTAACGAATAGGACTGCTTTCCCTCAGCCATCGCCTCATTTCTTCGTTTTCCTCCCACACACAGACACACACACACTACTTGCTAGATCCACACAGACTAGGTGAATGTCAGGGGTGACTGCGATGACGGCATGTGACCACCACACCATCAGAGTCTGCAGGAGAAGCCACTCACCAGGAGCTTCATGACTGAGTGTGATATCAGTCCTGGTCGTCCGCCGGCTTATATACCTACCTCTCTCTCTCTCACTCCTTCTCGCAAACCTTTGCTTTCATCAGCCTCCGCAGGTTTTCCTTCCCTTCCCTACTCCCTGTTCCCGGCCCGTTCCACTCCTGGCCCCGCCACACTGGTTCTCCGGACAAAAAAAAACAAATTAGTGATGATTTTGTCGTTTCGGAAAAACAGAGATTACCTTTACAAAACTGTAAGACTTTTAAATGTAATCTTTAAGAGGTGCTCGTAAGCGTTTGTAAATTGTGTTTATTTACCAGTTCAGGACGAAATGATCGTGTGTTATTGAGAGTTTATATGGTTTGAATACTCGTCTGTTCTGGTCAAGCGTGTACTACATAGGATGGGAAGACTTACCTGCCTTCCTTTCACCTTGTTTTTCACTGTCTCTTTCGGACTCTGACTCATTGACACAATTGGGAAAGAGTAAGCAATATATGAGGACCGTATATTATAGACATTGTATGTTAGGCTGGGTACCAGAAGCTCATGACACCATGAATCCGTCAGGATGAAGCACCTCCACCCATGGAGACGCCCAACAAACACAAGTATGTGGTTTAGTACTGTATATGTGACCTACTGTCATGTAGGTTTACGATGGTCAACATTAGTCTGTACATTGGTTGTACACTAGGCTCTGCATCAGTCTGTACACTAAGCTCTGCATCAGTCTGTACATTGGTCTGTACACTAGGCCCTGCATCAGTCTGTACATTGGGCTGTATATTAGTGTGTACATTAGTCTGTTCATTGGTGCGTACAATCAGTTATGGTGACATATCGTCTGCTGTCGCTGTTGGCGCGAGCGATATCGACTTGAAATCATGACCTAGGATGTAGATGTGAACTGTCATTATGTCAATGGCTTCTGTATTTAGATTGTCCTACCGTGTACTGTGGTGGTGCGGGCAACACAAGACGTTACCTTGGGGTCCTTCAACATCGTCGCCACCTTCTTCCACGTTGGGTTAGGTGCCCACGTCAGGTTATCTTCATAGAGCAATAAATATAAACACGTTCTCTGGGTTGTCTTAACCAGTAACCATCAGTTTCCTGACCTTATTTGATCTCTGCGCCACCCCAGGGAATGACGTCATGTCCACCAGAGCGAGGAAATGAACATCACAAAGTGAGAGAATGGGTCAGAATGACATAGAAACAAGGATGACCAAAGGGTTGGAGTGTGAGGTGATAGGAGCAACAGACACAAGGATGACCAACGGTTGCAGTGAGGTGATAGGAGCAGCGAACATCTGTTTTTTGTTGAGGTTACCTTGAAGTTTTTGTGCATAACTTCAAGTGACGTTTCATAGCTTCACTATTTGGCCGCCAGGATTAGCTACATGTGGGTTCAGGTGAATGCTCCCCTCTGAGTCCACCAGAAACCAAGGAACAACGTCTACTGAAAATTACTGCTGCTTACTGGCTAACTTTTGATCCTGCTTCTGTTAGCACTTCCTGTTTGATGTTGCTCCTGTTAGTGTTTCCTGTTTGAGCACAACTGAAGTGCCTTACTGTTATTTCCTAAGAAACATATGCACAGTTGAGGGCTCCACAGGTGTCAGCGTAACAAGTGCTTCGTCCCTTTGTTACCAAACACACTTTAAAACCGGAAAACTTTATAAACTAACTTACTGAGACAGGTTATGCATAAGAGGCGGATGGGCGTTTTCATCGCAAAAAAGACTCGAGGTAAAGTTGTACAGAGATGCGCAGATTTCCTGTGTTTTGGAATGTGTGTTTCCTCCATAACTTTAGAAGAACAGCAGTGACTCAAGTGTGGAGAGGTGGATGACACAGCCCTCACGGGCCCTCATCCAGTCACACCTGGCGGATGACCCAGCCCTCACTCGTGTGTAAAATTCTCTCCCCTTAACATACAAATAGTTATCACACACACACACACATACACACACACACACACACACACACCAGTGTCACTAGGCATGCCCCACTAACTGAATTACCAGTAACACTTGGCATAACCGACCAACTGGGTTACTAGTAACGCTGGGAAGATCCTACATATGGCAGAGTAATGGTGCTGACCAGCTTGGTAACGTTATAAGTATAAAAGAATACAACAAAATATATTTGCCTCTTTATTTCTTAATGATGATAACAAAATGCAACAGATATACTTTAGGAATAAAGTTTACATTAACAGATATAACTGGCATGTAGCTTCTACACAAAGCCACATCAGAGAAATTTACTCCTCTGTCAACAACTGCAGCGTTACAGCTACGAGTACACAGGTGACGAGGTGGTGGTGATGATAGGAGTGCCGTAGCTTCCGCCACCGATACCGCCACCGATGCCACCACCGATGCCGCCACCGATGCCACCACCGATGCCGCCACCGATGCCACCACCGATGCCGCCGCCGATACCGCCACCGATGCCGCCGCCGATGCCGCCGCCGAGAAAGCCACCTCCGCCTCTAATGACGCCACCGCTACTTTGCGAGGCGATGCTAAGGGCAGACTGAAGGTCCTCACCGGTGGGCAGAGTCGGGTTGTCACCCTCGGCATAGTTGACGAAGAAGACATCTGGGGTATCTTGCTCTGGTTCTGGCAGGTGGATGACTTGTTGGTCCAGTTGTGGTCGCCTGTTGAGGACGTAGACAACGTTCCTCTGCTGGGTCGGTGGCACGATAACAGGATCCACGTTTTGGTCAACATCTGGGGTTTGAATGAACAAAACATTGTGCTCGACTCTCGGTGGAGGAACCGGTGGTCGTGGACCAACGATCGGGGACGTTGGAGGGGCCTCGTAGAGGAACAAGTTCCTGGTGACCACAGGAGTCACGCAGCTGCCGTCCACATTAAGAACTTCGCCCGGACCACAGCTGCCTCCAGAGAAACCAGAGCCCCCTGAGGAGAACCCTCCACCACCAGAGGTGAATCCTCCACCACCTATGAAGCCTCCACCTCCTGAGGAGAACCCTCCGCCTCCACCTCCGATGAACACACTTCCACCTGAGAACCCTCCACCACCTATGAAGCCTCCGCCTCCTGAGGAGAACCCTCCACCACCAGAGGAGAACCCTCCACCAGAGGAGAATCCTCCACCACCAGAGGAGAATCCTCCGCCAAAGGATGAGCCGCCAGAGAGCCCTGACCCGCCATAAGAATGTATGGGCGGTGTGTAGGACTGTGTGCCACCATGGGCGGCAGCCACGAACACGGAGGCCAGTACCTGTGGAAGAACAAGGATCAAGTGTTTAGTGCGGGTGTCCCACGTCAACAGGCATTATAGGTACAGAGGAGGAAAGTAAACGTAATGCTGATTAATGGGAGACAATGTCATGCGTATTAGGGCAAAGGATAACATTGCGGCTGTCTATGATGCTTGTGTGGAGGCGTTAGTGTCTCCGATATATAGATGTTGGTATGATATGTGGCGTGGTTGTTTCCTGGATGCTACCATAAGGTGTCAGGGTTAAGTATAAGTATTCTCTGCGTAAAGTGGACACAGTCTGGGGCTCGACCATCCTGCCT
This sequence comes from Panulirus ornatus, assembly GCF_036320965.1. Taxonomy (NCBI): domain Eukaryota; kingdom Metazoa; phylum Arthropoda; class Malacostraca; order Decapoda; family Palinuridae; genus Panulirus; species Panulirus ornatus. The sequence continues at coordinate 27,731,908 of NC_092266.1, read as the reverse complement.
CTCTACATCTACCAGTGCAAACAGTCGCATGATTTAGGTTACCCAAGTTTTGTCTGGCGAGACATGATCATCTACTCGATCATACGTCAGTAGTTTGTCTAAATTCTTGATGCCTACAACTGAAGAGTGCTGTATCCTCCATCCACCAGTCAGCATCACTAAGCTTGTCTTTCCCATCGTCAGCTTCACACCAAAGCTTATAATGCACAATTAGTCCAGCATTAACGAATAGGACTGCTTTCCCTCAGCCACAGCTTCATTTCTTCGTTTTCCTCCCACACACAGACACACACACTACTTGCTAGATCCACACAGACTAGGTGAATGTCAGGGGTGACTGCGATGACAGTATGTGACCACCACACCATCAGAGTCTGCAGGAGAAGCCACTCACCAGGAGCTTCATGATGGAGTGTGATATCAGGCCAGGTCGTCCGGCGGCTTATATACCTACCTCTCTCCCTCTCTCACTCCTTCTTGCAAACCTTTGCTTTCATCAGTCTCCGCGGGTTTTCCTTCCCTTCCCTACTCCCTCTTCCCGGCCCGTTCCACTCCTGGCCCCGCCACACTGGTTCTCCGGGAAAAAAAAACACAAATTAGTGATGATTTTGTCGTTTTGGAAAGGCAGAGAATATCTCTTCAAAACCATAAGACTTTCAAATGTAATCTTTAAGAGGTGCTCACAAGCTCACCAGTTCAGAACGAAATGATCGTGTGTTATTGAGCGTTTATATGGTTTGCATACTCGTCTGTTTTGGCCAAGGGTGCACTACATAGGATTGGAAGACTTACCTGCCTTCCTTTCACCATGTTTTTCACTGTCTCTTCCGGGCTCTGACTCATTGACACAATTGGGAAAGAATAAGGAACATGTGAGGACCGTATATTGACATTGTATGTTGGGCTGATGTTGTAAACTGCAGCTTTAACTTGGTCCTGGGTAACCCGAAGCACTCACGGAGACGCCCAACAAACACAAGTATGTGGTTTAGTATTGCATATCTGACCTACTGTCAGGTAGGTTTACGATGGGGAACATTAGTCTGTACATTAGTTGTACACTAGGCTCTGCATCAGTCTGTACACTAAGCTCTGCATCAGTCTGTACATTGTTCTGTACACTAGGCCCTGCATCAGTCTGTACATTGGGCTGTATATTAGTGTGTACATTAGTCTGTTCATTGGTGCGTACAATCAGTTATGGTGACATATCGTTTGCTGTCGCTGTTGGCGCGAGCGGCTATCGACTTAAGAAAATCATGACCTGGGATGTAGATGTGAACTGTCATTATGTCAATGGCTTCTATATCTAGATTGTCCTACCGTGTACTGTGGTGGTGCGGGCAACACAAGACGTTACCTTGGGGTCCTTCAACATCGTCGCCACCTTCTTCCACGTTGGGTTAGGTGCCCACGTCAGGTTATCTTCATAGAGCAATAAATCTAAACACGTTCTCTGGGTTGTCTTAACCAGTAACCATCAGTTTCCTGACCTTATTTGATCTCTGCGCCACCCAGGGAATGACGTCATGTCCACCAGAGCAAGGAGGTGAACATCACGAAGTGAGAGAATGGGTCAGAATGACACAGAAACAAGGATGACCAAAGGGTTGGAGTGTGAGGCGATAGGAGCAGCGAACACCTGTTTTTTTTGTTGAGGTTAGCTTGAAGTTGTTGTGCATAACGTCAAGTGACGTTTCATAGCTTCACTATTTGGCCGCCAGGATTAGCTACATGTGGGTTCAGGTTAATGCTCCCCTCTGAGTCCACCAGAAACCAAGGAACAACGTCTACTGAAAATTACTGCTGCTTACTGGCTAACTTTTGATCCTGCTTCTGTTAGCACTTCCTGTTTACTCCTACTCCTGTTAGCACTTTCTGTGTAATCCTGCTCCTGTTAGCACTTTATCTTCAATCCTGTTCCTATTAACGCTTCCTGTTTGAGCACATTTGCTAAGAAACATATGCACAGTTGAGGGCTCCACAGGTGTCAGCGTAACAAGTGCTTCGTCCCTTTGTTACCAAACACACTTTAAAACCGGAAAACATTATAAACTAATTTACTGAGACAGGTTATGCATAAGAGGCGGATGAACGCCTTTATCGCAAAAAAGACTCGAGGTAAAGTTGCACAGAGATGCACAGATTTCCTGTGTTTTGGAATCTGTTTACTCCATAACTTTAGAACAGCAGTGACTCAAGTGTGGAGAGGTCGATGACACAGCCCTCACAGTCCCTCATCCAGTCACACCTGGCGGATGACCCAGCCCTCACTCGTGGCTTGCCGATCATACCACAGTCTGTTCACAGATGGGAGGAACATGAGCCTTCAGCCAGTCGTGGGTCACTATGAGAGTCACCAAGAGGACGGTCATGTAGCGAGCAACTCAGCCTGGCTTCTCTGGGGTGCTATGATCGATGAACTTAACTTCCACTTTATGTATTACATTACCATGAAGATGAAGTCGAAAAACAAAGTGAAGAAAATCTGAAAGACACGGAACTTTTTTGTTATGGATCGTATCGTGTCTCTGTCTCCCACATCAGTGTGAGAGATGTTGTAATTCCTCAACATCATTTGATCTTCACTCACTGTGAACTGCCTCCCCGTCAGCGGTAACAGGGACCCGCGGGCGGCTAGTCAGGGAGGGACCTGGCGAATCTTACAACTTGAAACTACCGCCACACTATCAGTGTTGATCATCACACTGTTGTCTGGCAACGTGATCAAACTGTGTCGCTAGGTCGAGGTGGCTATATTCATATCATAAGACTCTCATCAGTATGATAAGTACCTAAAAATCACAGTCCTCCTCCGTTCAGCTTGAGCAGCTGGCACGGCTCTCGTGCGAGGCGTGACCGGAACCCCACATAGTTCGTCACGTCTTTCACGTTCCTTGCACCAGAGAGAATCCTCAATTTACGTTTATTTTTTTTTTTGTTCCATCACGTTATCTAAATACAAATTGTATCATGGATACGCTGAACAGGCTCGGAGTGTGTGTGTGTTTGTGTATAAACATCAAAACGACCTAAATGAAGCCTTTGTCACCCCTCGCCTCACTCACGCATCGAAAGATTACCGATTAAGGATATTCTTATAGAATTATTAGATTAGTGGTGAATGAAACTAATATGTTGTAAGAATAAAGAAATGGGCAATTAATGAGACAACGAAAATTAACGAGTTTGAAAAGTGAAATAGTAGGGTAATTGTACTAGGAAACTGAAATGATTGTCCTGGTGATACAACAAATGGCATCTATACTGCGCAGAATGGGGGCAAGGACAGGGTCGGTCAGTGAGCATGCAACCATCATAGGGATAGTTTGCCCAGCCCGGGTCCCGTCATAACATTTACCATCTACAAGGAATCCCGGTAAGCCATACCTTGTTTTACTACACAGGATGTCTTTATAAAGTGTGTGCAGGGCTCGTTCCCGTGTGAGAGGTAACGAACCAGTATTATGTCTACAAGAGACACTAATAACTTCAATTCCAACAGGGCAACAGCGGAGGTCGAACCAAGCAACTGTATGATGGGCCGAGCGTCAACATTAGGGCCCCAGCGCGCCACCGGTATGCAGTGTGTGCAGGGATACAGTGAGCCGTACCCATAGCACGTACGCTGAACGCACCGTCCTGCATTGTGTTTATTGCACGTACAGGCCAGCTTGACCTGGGAGATGTGGCCCGTCGCTCAGCAAGGATTCCCGCCAGCTCGGACTTCCGTGCAACCTGTCGTCTAAACAGCTAACTTCACATTGTAAGTACAATGTATATAAGCAGTTGATGCTCCTTTAAGTGAACTTTCAACGCCAGAGACTAAGCAGGGCCGCTATTTAGTATTATCCTGTGCGGCAGGAATTACAGTGTACTGCTTGTTTTGAAGTTTAAGTGCATTAACTATATTTTTACCTTAGATTTGTATATTAGTGTTTTAGTCATTATGAGCGGATGTGTTAGGATGCATTGATGCCACATTCTTTCTGCTGGTGTTAGTAGACTTTGATGTGATTGGTCACACTATGTTTGTCAGTCCATTAGCCTCGTTGGGTCATTTATGTTCATGTTAAGGGGTTCTACTCAAGCCACGGCCAAAAAGCTATTCAGTTTGTGTTGGCCTTCACTGATACTGATGTTACAATTCGTTGTGTATTTAAATGACAGAAGATTCAGTGCTATTTCTCATGGTAAAGAAATTACCCGACCACCACCAACCTAACCAATGGCGTCTTAGCTCCGCCTCTTTTGTTTTTGTATATCAGTTGATTGGTCGACGTTTTCTGTGTTGTTCTTGTATCTCTCATGACGATGTGATCATTGCACGAAAGTCCACTTGGAAACTTAACGTGTTCCATTTTCCTCGTGGTTATCAGCATATACTACACCACGCGCAACACGTGTAAAATCCTCTCCCCTTAACATACACATAGTTATCACACACACACACATACCAGCATAATAAGCCAAGTACCAACTTATCGACTAGGCCTAAGGAGAGGATGAACAGATGAACTGGCTTTGGGCTGACAAACGAACCCAAGATTCGAACCCAGGAGGGCCTATATGTGAATTATGATCAGTGACACCATCCTCTACACCACGGTAGCCCGTGTGTGTGTGTGTGTGTGTTACGGGGAGAGAGTTTACACTCTTGTTGCCCCGTCTCTTAACCTTGTACATGTAAATCTTTGTTTTTATTTCTACACACACACACACACACACACACACACACACACACCAGCCTATGCCAAGTTCCCATTTATTGACCAGCCCCGAGGAAATGATGAAGAGTGGGGTCTATCTGTGGACCGATTGCCCAGGATTCGCACCCATGCAATGGAACTCCAGGCGGGCCCATGAACATGGCCAGTGAAAGTGAATGAAATGAATCGGTAAAGAAAGAACGATTTAATGAAATTAGCCAAACGATCGGATGAGTGAACACAGATGAGACAGTACAATTATTACAGTACTGGGAGATCAATAGTTGAACTAGCCTGTGCACAACAAAATTTTCGGTGGACAGGTTCAGTGGAGGTGGAACTCATAGCTAACAACCACCGAATTATGTTGACGATTATTGCTACACACTTGCCTGCCACACTCCCACCTCCAGTGACATCACTCCCTGAGATCCGAGTCATGTATCGCATACATGGCAGACTATCACACGTCGAGATCAGTTGACGCGTCGCATGTCGAACTCGTCCATATCCATCCCAAGACAGATCGAGCCTTCGATGTTCCGCTGGCAACAAGAGTTTGTGATGACATTGAACTGAGGAAACTATGTCCAGCTACTTGTAGTGATCATCATGACCTCGCTGGAATAACAGGAGGGGAAAAAAATATCTCCTGTTGAAAAACTGGCGCAACTGTGAGGAACTGGATGAGCCGACCAGACGTGACGAGAAAAAGTTCGACCTTGCTAACGGGATCAAGTTTTTATCATCCTTGAGAGCAGAAGTGTGGACTGCTCGAGAGACGTGGTCACCTGACCCACACATTGCCTTCTATTTTCCTCTTGAAAGTTTTCCAGCGTCACCGAGGCGAGCAGGTGCCGTCCAGTGGTCATGAGCGAGTTCTTCTGTCACTGCCCAGGTATTCATGGAACGTCCGTCAGTTTCTTTGTAGTCTTGAAGATCCACGCGCGCAACGCGCTCTCACACAGGCCAACCAGGCGACAAGCTCTGCCACTCCTCCAATGCGACGCTTCTTGTCAACCTGCGCCGACACACAGCTCCTCTGGAGTACATGGCGGGGAAAACAGAAGACAGTACCTGTCTACGAGTTCCTCCGACCAGATCTTGACCTGAGGCAAGCCGGCGCTCATTGCTCACCAAGGGGGGAGAAACTAGCGTAATATCTACAGAAGAGGAGAAGTGAACCGACAGTGTGTGTGTGTGTGTGTGTGTCAAGTCTTGAGGTCAGTTTGTGCCTTGAACTTGACTCTGTCGAGTATGTACAGCTGAAAGCTCCCGAGATGTGAGAGCAATCCATAACACATGGACGAACCTCTCTCTTGCATATCCGGGACGGTCGTTGAAGGGAAGAATCTTCGGCATCAGAGAAGTATTCTCAGTTTAATAGCGCAATTGAGCTACTTGTATAAAGCTGGCTTTTCAAGATAGATTGGCTGTTAAGGGGATACTACAGAAGATGGCTGTAATGATGTGTGTAGTCATCGAGCCATCAAAGAAGATGGGAACGTTGTTAGAAGTTTCAGAAAAAGAAAAATGAGTAGAGTTTGGGTCTTAACGTGGTTACATCTTGTTCTAATTCTAACTTTATTGAGGTAGTTATGACGAGATGAGACAGAAAGAGTAAGAGAAGAGATGGAGAAGATTTGAAAAAAAAAGTAGAGAAATGCGAGGTTGACTCGACAGGATACGATTCCCTTTGGTTATCTGTTGAAGAAAGTGAATCGTTGATGAAGAAGAGAGACAACGTAAGACAGATAACATCCTTGAGGGACACCGGTGTTGAAGGGGGAAAGATGGAGTTAATCCATCATCAGTTTAGGAGATAAACAAGCCAAGTGTTGATGCCAGGCCTCATCGGATGTCAGGCAACAAAGAAGGTCAAGGTCTTCAACAGATGTCGGTCTTCAGAAGTTGTCAGTATTCACGTATGTTCATAGCAGCAACGACTATGTCTGGAAAGATGTTTGATATCAACAATATTCATTTTATTTTCATGTCAAAGGCTACAGTCTGAGTCAGATCTCGTCGAGGCCAGACCGTGAATAAAACGCGAAAGAAGCAAGACAGGAAGAGAAGTTTAAACGAATTCACGAAGACAAGACACTTAATTTTTGTTAGAGGTTATCTGTTGGTGAAACATGTACTGATTACGATCATACAAATTACTCATTTTTCATCTTTCTATATCTCATTGCATATCTCTTTTTCCTTTATGTTCGTTCGCGTTTCAGAATGATGTGGAGTTTTAAAATCGAGGTCTCTCTTAGGTCCAGACTAGGGTAGGTCATATGGTCAGGGTATGGATCAGGTCCAGGCTAGGGTAGGTCATCATGGGCAGAGTCTGGATCAGGTCCAAACTAGGGTAGGTCATGATGGGCAGGGTCTCTCTTAGGTCCAGACTAGGTAGGTCATCATGGTTAGGGTCTGGATCAGGTCCAGGCTAGGGGAGGTCATCGTGGTCAGGGAGCCTCATGAATGTCCCACTGTGCTACACAGTCAGGTGTGTGGGGTCAACAAACACAAGCCACACTCGCTCTGCGTTCAAGGTAAACACGTGTGGTAGTTCACTGTGTCACAAGATGAATTCAAAGTTAAAAGTCTCAAATAATAGATCCTCGCGTCACGTTGTAGTCTATGTTATGAGGAACCTTCATCCATAGGGTGTCACATCGTAACATTTCCTCCTACAGATCAACCATCAACCGTAACACAAGGAACATCAGTAACATGAGGAGCAACACACACCATCTTGCTCGTCACATGAACACCAGACTCACTGTATCTGAGTCATGTTCACATGATCATGAGTGAAGGTTTTGTGAGAGTGCATTCATCGCGCTGAATATGTTCACTGTTATTAACGCTGTCATGGAATTCAGTCTCTCTCTCTCTCTCTCTCTCTCTCTCTCTCTCTCTCTCTCTCTCTCTCTCTCTCTCTCCACCACGTCTACCATTACCGTTTTCCATTCCCTAAACCCTATGCCTCTATCGTGTTCAGTCATTCCCTTATCTTTTTAACATATCCTACACTCCTCGTGCACCTTCGCTCCGACCCTAGCACAGCAAAGAGGTCCCTCGAATTCCCTTGTGTTGTTGCACCAGACGTGCGCAAGAGTTGGGATGAAAGCGAGAGGCCTCTGCGCTGCATATGTTTAACCCCCTAGATGGTGCAGGCGGAGGTGGATTGTAGGTGGCGTGCCTGCATCCCCTCAGGACACAAGCTCCGTGGGTTATCCGTGTGGCCCAGTGGGAGGAAGGAATGAACACCACCGCCCAGTGAAAGTGCTTAAATATTGTTCGGGATGTTGAGTTAGTGAAGTGTGTGTGTGTGTGTGTGTGTGAAAGATAGCTAAAGGGTACTGGAACATTGTGTGTGGAATGGAGTGAAAGGAGAGACTTTAAGAGTAACTGCTGGAAAAGTAATCGATGGAAAATGTGGGACGGTTTAGAAAGCTCGTGATGATGAATGATAAACGAAGCAAGATATGAGAGATAAGAGGGAATGATAAGTAACGGTGAGGGTCTCGGGTAGACGAACATATCTCCGTGGTGTACAGGTTAGCGCCGCTAACCGTGACGCATTCATGGGCCGCCCGGGGGTCCAGTCCGCATGCGTTTCGAATCCTGGTCGCGGCACCCGATCCACAGTTCACCCGACTGTTTATCTTCCTCTTGTGGGTTTCGTTGATAGAATGGATGCCTGGCTTAGGCATAGTGCACCCGGGAGTTGAACCTGGGTTCTCGAGAACGGTAGGCGGACGACGCAACAGCCGATGGGGTGCAGCCTATCTCTCTCTAAACTTGTTTTCATCAGCTCAAGCGCTCCGCCCACTCACTGGATTTATTTCATTGTTTACGAAAGTATTTTCCTTATATCTGGCTAGTAGTAGTCGTACCTCTGGGTTTTAAAGTATAAACATGCTCTGGATCTGACGAATGTCCACATCTTTATTAGATTCTTCGTTTCTGAACTCCTTTATTTCAGTGATTTGTGTGTGTGCGTTTGATTACTAGAATTGTGACGGGCGGCGAGTTTTATACTCGTGTTGCCCCGTCTCTTAACTTTGTATATGTATCGTGTCTTCCCTCTTTTTTGCATTCCTTTGATTTCAAGGAAGGAGAAAAATGACCTCTGGAAGAGTGAGTGACATTAAAGTGCAGTGTTGCCAAATTATCAGTCAAGCGGGGGAAAAATTGTGACAGTTGCTTTTATGTACCTGTGAGTTGTGAGAGCGGGCGGCGGCGGAAGGATACAGAATGGGACTGGAACCCCGCCCGCCTCCGCCTCCCTAGTTGTGAGGCAGCTTGTGAGGTCTCCTGGAGGCCTCTGGAGCTGCCTCATCACGAGTGAGAGAAAGTCTTCGTGCTGAGTCACCGCCATGTTCATCTATGTGTATGTTTGTACAGGGAACGGAGGTAGGCGGGGAGGATGTGGTCCCGGCCTGCATGAGGTAATCACGTCTCGTCTGGTAGGAAGGCTGCACACGGCATTTTCACCGGGAGGACACACACACACACACACACTCACAACGCGTGCTGCGTGACATCCTATTTGGTAAACACTGCTGTAACTTATATATTTCAGAGAAATGTAATGACGGATTTAAATTAGCGAATAGTTTCGTTTTTCTTTTAAGAAGCACAATTTCACTAGTAATGGACGCATTATTAGTTCCGACGCTTTCCTTCCAAAATAAAAAGGAAAGCCATTTCGACGCCTGTACCCCATGTCTACGTACATATATTGATATGGCAGCAAACATCTCACTCTCTACAATCTCTGGAGGCAAAAGAAATATGTGAATATTCTATAAACCTTTATTAACTCGATACCTCACCAAGTATATCAAATGCGACAGTTCATAAATATAAATGTTTAATATACCACCTTGTCGCTTTTTAGTGACATATAGTATGTGTGAGGCTGATAAACAGATATGATTATACAAAGTCATCCTGAAATATTGTGGCTTTATGGATGTGAGTACGCTGATGACGGGGTGGAGACGGAGGGAGGGCTGTAGCTGCCGCCGCCAATGTTGCCGCCGCCAATGTTAACCCCACCGTTTACACCGCCAATGCCACTACCGCTGCCATCAATCACGTCACCTCCACCTTGGGAGGCGATGCTGAGTGCAGACTGGAGGTCCTCGCCGGTGGGCAGAGTCGGGTTGTCACCCTCAGCATAATTGACGAAGTAGACCTGAGGAGTCTGTTGCTCTGGTCCTGGGACGTGGATGACTTGCTGATCCAGTTCTGGTCGCTTGTTGAGGACGTAGACGATGTTCTTCTGCTGGGGCGGTGGCACGACAACAGGCTCCTGACCCAGAACTCCCTCTGGGGTGCGGATGAATATGATATTGTGCTCGACTCTTGGTGGAGGAACTTGGGGTCGTGGACCAGTGATTGGGGACGTTGGAGGGGCCTGGTAGACGTACAGGTTCCGGGTGACCACAGGCGTCACGCAGCTGCCGTCCACATGACGGATCTGACCTTGACCACAGCTGCCTCCAGAGTGGCCAGAGCCGCCACCTGAGAATCCTCCGCCGCCTGAGAAACCTCCGCCGCCTGAGAAACCTCCACCGCCTGAGAATCCTCCACCGCCTGAGAATCCTCCGCCGCCTGAGAACCCTCCGCCGCCTGAGAAACCTCCTCCGCCTGAGAACCCTCCGCCGCCTGAGAACCCTGAACCACCATAGGTGGGGCTTGTCCTGGGAGGTGAGGGCACACTGTAGCCTTGAGGAACGGCGTACGCGGCCGCTACGGTCACTGAAACCAGGATCTGTGGGATAAGTGTTATCAGTGAAGATCTGAAGTATAACTATTTGAGATTGGCAATTCATACGATCACCATGGGTGAAATGGCATGTAAACTGTGACCAGTGTCTTGGAAGCACCACTTAGATTGTGAGTGTCACTCAGAAGTAAGAGTATGGGTCAAAGACTTGCTGCCCAACATGAAGTGTGTGTGTACATACAAGAAACATGGCTACCACTCAGGTATATTGGTACGCCTGAAAGTCATTGGTCGTCACTCTGAGATCAACTACGTACGTCCAGAGTATGAATGTACACAGTCACCTCATTCATTTGGTCTACGCCAAAGGAAGATCCTTCGAGTTTCAGTCACTGTACTTGAAACGTTGTAACTATGTCTTTACAGAGCGAGACAAGAGAACAGTGACCTTGGGCCAGTAAAGAACATGTTAGTCTTAAAAGTGTTAAGTTGATATGAAGAACAGAGAACGACTGACGTTTGAGAAAGTGTTCATGTCTTCCTTGTGGCCGGTGTACAGCAGCTCTGTAATACACTTCACCTTCCGTCACAGTGAACAGGATATATTTGGTGACCTCTTGAATGATCACCATCACTCTGTCAGGTGGGAATTGAGACTATAAGAGATGTACAAGTATTACTGGAGGAGAAATGCATGTGTTGTGACCAAGAGTGATTATGTATACCATTTAGACAAGAAGCTGTAAACAGTAACGAGGTAAGATTTAAGCAAACGATTATATCTCTCATCACACTCACTCACCCCTTGTAATAACCGTCTCATCACACTCACTCACCCCTGGTGATATTTGTATGTCTCATGACACTCACCCACCCCTGGTGTTAGCCAGAGGCGTCAAACATTCAACATTCATTCATGGAGACATTTTCGCCCGCGAACTCAGCCCGAGTCATCGTGTTTACACACTATGACCCACGAGATGCGTCCTTGCTGATGCCGTATGTCGTCTGCTACACACAAGACGTCGGTACAAGATCATCTTCAAACCCTGCGACTCAAGAAAGTTTTTTGGGTCTGGCGTGACAATCTGCCTCTCTATCGTTCCATGATAAGGAAAGCTACACATCCGTCCGAGTTAATACAAGCGTTGTACTACGGTTATGTTCAGCACTACTACACTGAGGAGGAACACAGGACCAGAGCCTGCAGGAGGCCCAACTCACCAGGAGCTTCATGGTGGAGTGTGGTGTCCTCTCGCTACGCTCGACGCTTTATATAAGCCCCTCTCTCTCTCTCTCTCTCTGTGCTTCGTAAACATTGCTTTCTTTGCCATCTTCTGTAGGATGATTCGTTGCTTTCCCTCTCTAGGTATCCCGAGTGGACACACACACACACGAGTTTGTTGTGTGACAGTTCCTGCTGCATCATCTGAGCTGCAGAAGGGAAGAGATTTGATACAAAGGGACTTCTTGTCAACAACATGTACTACATTCATTTCCTTGGAAGTTGTTTAGAATTCATGCATTGTATCTGACCCCTGAGTAGACCATCAGTATGCATCGTTCATCCGACATTGGGCAACCTTGTGCAAGACTAGACAAACACAAGAAGATTGAATCTCTCCCTCCTCACCTCACTGTTACTTACCATGAGGCACTGTCATAATGGTGTCGTGCTTCCCCTCTCCAACGTGGTAATGTGTGAGGCCACAACTACTCTGATCAAGCCCCAGTAGACTTTTTCTACGAAGGACAAACATCTTCGTGATGACTGGAGGAAAACCGAGCCAGCCATACCCCCTTATACCATCTCGAGACATTAAGGTTAGGACATACTTGTTATTCAGCACAGACTCAAACACTTTCTTAACCCACGCTAAGCCTAAATCCAGGGTGCGCACACCAATGCGCCCCAAAGTGATGGGTAAAAAGAGCGTGGCCACCGATAGTCGTACGTTTGTTATTTGTTATGTGGATGATAAACAAGTTGTTTATAGCCTCCGCTGTACCTGACGTCACCGTAAGGCCCGACCGTCGTCCATAATCGTACTATACACAGGTGCAGAGCTGGAGGAGAGCCTATGTAAAACATACATCCAGCTCCCCTTGTAGTATCACATGCCAGTGTGAGGACTGGCACTGTGCAGTGGCATGTCACCGAGGGTCGTGTTAGGGAGAGAGAAACCAGGTACTCGTGAGTCCATACGACGTTCACGGCGAGACAGACCAGGTACTCATGAGTCCAACGAGGTTCAGTGAGTCACCCTGGCACGACGCAGCTGGCCTCCCTATGAAGACAGCTGAACCTACTGCATCAGGCTGTCTCCTCCACCCCTGTACTCTACCCTAGAGTCCAACACCACCTGCCTACACCCTTGTACTCTACCATAGATCCAACACCACCTGCCTACACCCTTGTACTTTACCCTAGAGTCCAGCACCACCTGCCTCCACCCCTATACTCAACCCTAGAGTCCAGCACCACCTGCCTCCACCTCTGTACTCTATCCTAGAGTCCAGCACCACCTGTCTCCACCCGTGTACTCTACCCTAGAGTCTAGCACCACCTGCCTCCACCCTTGTACTCTTCCCTAGAGTCCAGCACCACCTGCCTCCACCCCTGTACTCTACCCTAGAGTCCTGCACCACCTGCCTCCACCCATGTACTCTACCCTAGATTCCTGCACCACCTGCCTCCACCCCTGTACTCTACCCTAGAGTCCTGCACCACCTGCCTCCACCCCTGTACTCAACCCTAGAGTCCTGCACCACCTGCCTCCACCCCTGTACTCTACCCTAGAGTCCAGCACCACTTGCCTCCACCCCTGTACTCAACCCTAGATTCCTGCACCACCTGCCTCCACCCCTGTACTCAGCCCTAAAGTCCAGCACCACCTGTCTCCACCCGTGTACTCTACCCTAGAGTCCAGCACCACCTGCCTCCACCCCTGTACTCTACCCTAGAGTCCTGCACCACCTGCCTCCACTCCTGTACTCTACCCTAGATATCTGCACCACCTGCCTCCACCCCTGTACTCTACCCTAGAGTCCTGCACCACCTGTCTCCACCCGTGTACTCTACCCTAGAGTCCAGCACCACCTGCCTCCACCCCTGTACTCTACCCTAGAGTCCTGCACCACCTGCCTCCACTCCTGTACTCTACCCTAGATATCTGCACCACCTGCCTCCACCCCTGTACTCTACCCTAGATTCCTGCACCACCTGCCTCCACCCCTGTACTCAACCCTAGAGTCCTGCACCACCTGTCTCCACCCATGTGCTCTACCCTAGAGTCCTACATCATCCACCTTCACCGGACATTACCTTCGTGAAATCACAAGGTCCACCACTAGGCTCTGCCCTAGTGACATCACAAGGTCCACCACTAGGCTCTGCCCTAGTGACATCACAAGGTCCACCACTTGGCTCTACCCTAGTGACATCGCACGGTCCGACGTCACACTCTAGCCCAGTGACATCACGTAATCCACCACTAAACTCCACCTTAGTGAAATCGCGTGGGCCGCCAGCACCACACTTCTAGTCAGTGGCATCACATGGTCAACGAACGCACTCTGGCCTAGTCACGCCTCAGTCCTCCACTGTGCTTTAGCCTTGTGACATCACGTGGCTCATCAACGCACTCTCCCCTGGTAACATCACATTGCTCCGCCGCAACCCTACATGGTCTACGACTCTCCATGGTGTGTGTGAGGGGGCCGCGGCCACTCTGGGCCCGGGACCAGACTCTCTCATTATTAGCCTCATGCTACACCATGACTAGCCTCTCGCAGATTAACCTGACGCAAACACCTGCTGACCAAACGCAACGAAGCAACACTTATCCCCCTCGGCGACAGGAGTAATCCTACCACACAACTCATGGCTCTCACCACAAACCCAGAGTTCACCCCTGCGCGGACCCCTGACCTAACCTTACCCTTCCATACCTAATCTAATCTAACCTTGAGACCGTACCTCTCCTTAGATCATGGACTTAATCATATTCTTCTGTATAGAGATCGTTCATCAGTTTACATCATCATCATCAATTTACATAATCATCATCATCGTCATGTTTACATCATCATCAGTTTACATCATCATCATCAATTTACATTATCATCATAAATTTACATTATCAGTATCATCAATTTACATAATCATCATCATCAGTTTATATCATCATCGATTTACATCATCATCATCAATTTACATCATCATCATCAATTTATATCATCATCATCTGTAGATGTGAGATGGACAGATCATATACACAAGGGAGGGCGGGTTTCGTTACCTCTGTGTTCTCAAGACCCTATCTCGCTCCTGAGGATACTTTAACCCCCGTAACCAACCCTGTCCTCACCCTGCTGGCTCCTTCGGCAGGGTCGTCGTAATGGTGTTGGTTCGGCGAACCACTTCTCTTATGGGAACCTCACTACTGTTGTGGTAGGACGCGGTCCGCGTCCCCCCGAAACACCCATAAGTAACTCTGTGTGTGTGTGTGTGTGTGTGTGTGTGTAGCAGCGTACCGAGCCAAACCGGTCGAGCGACCCGCTATGAATCATGCGCCAAATGCTTGACGAGTGACCAGTGGCATGCGAGTTCGTAGCCATTACTGTCCAATAGATTCAGGTTCTATTATCATGATGACCGTGATCATCTTAGCGTGTCGTCCGCGTTAGTCATTTTTTTTTTTTTTCGTCTTTATGTAAACTGAGGCGGTAAAATGGGGTGCAAGTGAAGAACGCCCTGGTCAAGGCGGACGCATTGAGTCTCTCTCTCTCTCTCTCTCTCTCTCTCTCTCTCTCTCTCTCTCTCTCTCTCTCTCTCTCTCTCATATATATATATATATATATATATATATATATATATATATAGATAGATAGATAGATAGATAGATAGATAACGATCACCCAGTAGACCTTGAAAATTCCAGTTTTTCTATAGCCTTCTGCTAGGTTATACCACTCGCAACGGTCATTGAATCTGTCTTAATTGGCAATACTAATAACTTTCATTTGTCCCCAGGAAACCGTAAAACCCATCCTATCATTAACCAAGTCATTATGAGAGAATTGACCAAAAAAAACGGAAGTGTAAGAAAAGTGGTTCCTGACACACCTAGCTAGCCAGGTCAACCAACCCCCGCCACGTAAACCCCCTCACCACCCAACCTCACCCTTAACCACTATCCCTTTTCACGGTTACTGTTGGTCAGGCCAGAGTGTTGTCTAGTTTGGTAGACGCTGGACGGTGGGTGCTTCTGTTGTGATGTTGAGATGTGAATGACTTTATGAAGTACTGGTACCTGATGAGGTGGATTGTCTCCACGAAACATGTCGTGCCACCTTCATAACTTTCATCACGGATTAGTGTGGTTGTATATATATATATATATATATATATATATATATATATATATATATATATATATATATATATATATAAGATTGAAGCCTATTGAAATGCTTTGGGGAAATATGTCACAGTGCTTCACTTGACCGAGAGATCCCCAATGAATACGAAACCAATAATAATAAAAAAAAAATCGTCCAAACATGTAATCATTTAAATGCTTAACTACAAGACTGAATGGCCCTCTCAAAAACATCATTTCAACCACAGAGTCTTACCGAGCATGAAAAAATTGTCCTTATGCAGAAGAGGTTTTCAAGAAAATCTTTTGTTATAAGCAAAATATCAGCAAATCATAGGGTAATTTTTCTAAATCGAAAAACGTTTTCTTTTAGGATTGAGATATACTATAATAAAACGTATCTTTGCTTGAAATGAGGTTGGGAAATATCTCATAATACTCCCCCCCTACCCGCTAGATAACCCAGTAATTACGTAACGAATATATCGAAAAATTCTTCAAACATGGAATCGATAAAATGCATAATTACAAGATTGATTGGCTCCCAAAACAACACTTCAACCCTAGATTCTCATTGGCCATTAAGGTAGTCTATATTTTTTGTCTTCTTTTAGCTACGACGGCACGAGCAGCCATCCCATTAACGCTATATATATATATATATATATATATATATATATATATATAATACTCTAGTCCGAGCTATGTACCCATTTCATCGACGAAACCCTAAGGGTGGATGAACCGCTGGGTTGACTGTGGGCCGACTGTCGCAACCAGGATTCGAACCTATGCACGGGAGGCCCGTGAAGTGAATGCTTCACGATCAGGAACGCTAACCGTTACACCATTAGACTAAGAAAAATACCAAACGTTACAGGGACTCCCATCAACACCCTCACCAGAAAGGCCCAAAGCACAAATCGATGTTGTGTTCTCGAAGGCATGTTTAACCCAGCGTCCTCTTGTGTGATGGTCACCATGACCAACCGACCAGTTGGGATCATACACTACTAATGAAGGGAATGATACAGGAAGCTTAGTTTAGAATATGATGGACCCAACTTCGGAGGGAGCAGTTCACTCTTTGTCTTCGGGGATTGAAACTGAATTATTTTAAGATGTTCCGTTCATCTCATTTGACACACACACACACAGACACACACACACACACACACACACACACACACACACACACACAGAAGTGAAATTTCAAAAGGCTGGGTCGAATTCGCCCACAAAGAAGGCGAAAAGCAAAGTGTCTATCTCACCAGTGTCACCAGTATCAGTGTATCCTCCTGGCCCAGCTCATGTGTCACCACTATCAGTGTATCCTCCTGGCCCAGATCTTCCGTAGCTGTTGGGTATTGGTGCCCACGGACTGAATATCCGTTTACCCTCCTACGGAATGATCTTGTCATAAACGTCTAGCCTCTTTTTGCGTAACTCCCTCAAAGTATCTTTTATTTTCCGTGGTAGACAGACTGTGGTGGTGGTGGCCAGAGCAGTACTTATTATTCTGTGAGTATACGAACGCTCTGGCGCTTGATTTATGAAAAGTATCGTATCAGACAAATATGATTTAGTGGGACGAGATTCTTCTTTAATTCCTTTTTGCATCATTCATGTGTGAACTCATGTGTCAGTGACGTGCTGAGAGCTGTACCTTCCTTCTGTTCAATTTGTGACGTTTATTTACGTAGTCTTATCAAATGAGATCAGCCGATCTTGGATGACAACGGTCAGGATCACCGAGTTCAGAAATGTTGAGGTGCACGGCACCTGATCGTGGAGGGAAGTAGAGAAAGTCGATGAAAACATTATATGTCAACATATATTTGATGATATAACAAACAGTGCGTAAACAATATGAGGCTTCATAAGCCACGATTGACCTAAGATTTCTCGCATAACAATGATAATACGGTATGACAGTCAAACTGTCAACTGCCTAAGTTTAAAGGGATGTAGGTGTCTAAGGCTGTCTGTACAATGTTGATGGGGGAGAAATGATAGGAGGGCTGTAGCTGACACCACCGCCGTCAACTCCGCTGGCACCAGTCACGAAGCCGCCACCTCCGCCAACTCCGCCAGCGCCGGCCAAAAAGATTCCACCATCCCCACCAGTGATGCCGCCGCCACTCTCGATTACTTCACCGCCACCTTGGGAGGCGGCGCTGAGGGCAGACTGGAGATCCTCACCGGTGGGTAGAGTCGGGTTGTCACCCTCGGCGTAGTTGACGAAGTAGACCTGAGGAGACTCTTGCTCAGGTACCGGGACGTGGATAACTTGCTGATCCAGTTCTGGTCGCTTGTTGAGAACGTAGACGACGTTCTTCTGCTGAGGCGGTGGCACTACAACAGGATCCACGATTGGGCCAGCTTCTGGGGCGCGGATGAAGACAATATTATGCTCGACTTTCGGCGGAGGGATTTGTGGTGGAGGACCAACTATCGGAGGCGACGGAGGGGCGGTGAAGACGTACAAGTTGCGGGTGACTTCAGGAATCGCGCAGCTGCCGTCCACATGGAGGACCTCGCCTGGACCGCAGCCGCCTCCGATGAAGCCAGGGCCGCCGGAGGGGAGCCCTGAGCCAACCGATACGGGTCCTGGGCCAAAGGATGAGCCGCCAATGGAGAACGCAGGACCAGAGGGCCTAGGTAGACTGTATCCCTGTGGGGCAGCGTTAGCGCCAACCACCAGCACGGAGGCCAGGATCTGTGAGTGATATGCAAGACATCAGATGTACTCAAGGTTCAGGCATTATGAGCAACCTTTCTTTAATAATAGTTTGTGCAAACAAGAACACACAACAGAGTGACTGGCACCACGACGGTGCTCACAATACTCACCCATCCACCTGTCGTCAACACTCAACTCACCTCTGTACTTGATGGTATTCTATTCTCGTGAGGTAACTATCCAAGTGCGTCAGATGATAAGGTGCTTTGAAATGTATATGGAATGAATATATCCCTTAACAAGCAGACGGCCCTACGTTCCTAGCCGAAGAAGAACAAAAGAGTCATGGCCTAACCTTTAGATCCTCCTACCAACATTCAGAAGCGATTATTCAGCTGAGTGTTAGTGAGGGAGAATATAGACTGGGCATACAGGTCTAGAGAATAACGCCTGCCACTCCGCATCCTGCATAGCACTACCCGGGTCCACACGAGGCAGGACTTGGCGAGGCCACGCTCCACACAAATGGCTTGACCCACCAGTTCCTCACTCCATAGGT
This sequence comes from Panulirus ornatus, assembly GCF_036320965.1. NCBI lineage: Eukaryota > Metazoa > Arthropoda > Malacostraca > Decapoda > Palinuridae > Panulirus > Panulirus ornatus. Next base: position 27,712,836 of record NC_092266.1, on the reverse strand, counting down.
CGCAGGACTCAGTATGTCCTCATTCCACAGGTCATAGGACTCCCCGGGGGTCTCACTCCACAAGTGGCAGGACTAGCCGGGGTCCTTGCTCCACACGAGTGGGAGGACCCACTGCCCTCTCGATCCACTAGAAAAATCGCATCAACTTGTTTGGAACGCCTTTTACTTCGAGGCTCCTTAAGAAGCACAACCCGACCCTAGCACTACACACACTTGGTCTCAATCACAGAGTACGTTTCACATGACGTCAGGAAAGGTTACGGGAAGGAAAATCTAAACAAAATCTTTCAGCTCGATGAAAGATACAAGTGAAGCCCAATAGGAGAAGAAAGAAGAAAACGGAAAGGGACAAGATACTGACGAAGATACAGAGACAGGTAACGCGTTACTGGACAGCGTTAGATTATTCTTCAAGTGTATTCCAATGAGGAAAGGTTGAAAAAAAAAACGTTTACATAATTCGTAAAAGTAAGCACCCGTAACCTGAGTTAACTGCCCGTCGAATGGGGACCAGGTCGCTCCGCTCCGTCTTTTTCACCGTCGAGCAAAAAGCGGTTGTACCGTGGAGGAAAGTAGAAATGCTTGGGAACACCGCATCATCCAGGGTCCGCCGCCCGCAACCCCCACCGCGAAATCCGACGCCGAGGACGAAAACCGGATGTTTTTAAGGTGGTCACCTGTACCACCAGTAGCCCGCGTGGGGCGCACCGTTGACCAGCGGGAGGAACCACTCACCATCAGCTTCATGACGGAGTGTGATATGGAGTCGGGTCCATCGCCTCCTTATATACCTGCCTCTTCGCACCTCCGCCCATCACTGCGCTAGGTACTCAAGCTGCTTTCTTTACTCTCCCTAACTGAACCCATTCTCTTCCCTTTTGATGGACCCCAGACTGGTCACACAGGAAGGGTCCAACGTCTGACCCGACTCTCCTCATAGGACGGGCGTGGGCAACACTCCTGACGGTGCAAGATATGATGGTCAGCTATCTCTGGGAAAGATACTCATACGAGGAAATAAAAGGATTCCCCATCATTTATCATACATGATCCGGCATGGCAATGATGTCATGGTAGGCTCATAGTAAGACATGTGTGATCAAATGTGGGTCATTCCTATTGACCAAGATTGGTGATGGTGCACAGACTATATGGTGACCAGGCTAGATGATGACTTATAGGTCTGTCTGGTGACCAGGATTGATGAGTGGTTATAGGATTCTCTAGTAGCTAGGAGTGTTGATGGTCTAGAGGCTTATATAGTAAACAGGCTTGGTTATATGGCTTATAGGACTGTCTGGTAACCAGGGTTGGTTCTGTGGCTTATAGGACTATCTAGTAACCAGTCTTGGTGATGGTATATAGGTATATCCTCTAACCAGGCTTGGTGATGTCGAACAGGGAATCAGTGTCACCAGGGTGGATGAGAGTATATCAGCCAGCTTGGCGGTGCTGGAGACTCGCGCTGGCCCTCTGGCGTTGCATGATGTGAATAGCCTGTGGTCAGTTTGCCCGTCACTCGAGTTGGTCCCCGGGCGGGCCGACCATGACAGTGTCCACGTCACACACACACACACACACACAGCGCCACCTTACGCTGCGCTCTCGTTGATTTACAACGGTACGACCAATGGCTTGGCCTTTCACCCCATATATATATATATATATATATATATATATATATATATATATATATATATATAATATATATATATATATATATATATATATATATATATATATATATATATATATATATATATATATATATATATATATATACTTGTTTGGCTATGGCGTCTTAGCCTTGCTTCTTGCCTCTGACTGTTCTAAAGTCTTTTATTTCATATTCTTGTATCTCCCCTGACGATGTGATCATTACACGAAAGTGCACTTGGGAATTTATTATGTTTTGTTTTCCTCGTAGTTATCACCGATTACTAGATCAAGCGCACTACTGTGACCTATTGCAATATATATATATATATATATATATATATATATATATATATATATATATGTGTGTGTGTGTGTGTGTGTGTTGTCTGTGTGACCGTGATGATAAAAGATGAAATCACAATTCGATACGAGTTCAGATCATTTTATTCAACATCTGTTTTTCAATACATGCTGTACTACATGTTTCACGAAGACAATCCACTTCATCAGGTCTCCCTAAAACTCACAAAAATGGATGTTCCCACAGACCAATTATCTCCTCTATTAATTCTTCTGGTTATAAGTTATCCAAAAGGTTAGCTAAACACCTTAGCCATGTTCAAGGAAAATATTTCTATCGCATGCTATAAATAGCTTAGATTTTGTAAACAAGGCTAGAAACATTAATTTGCCTGAACATCAACTCATTAGTTTCCTTGTGAATTCCATATTCACGAAAGTCCCCACCGAAGAAACCATCACATACCCAATTAAGAATTATCTGATCTCACTCTTGCCTTACCCATGCCCATAATAACTTTCATTGACTTGGTAGAGCTTCGTGTTTCCAGTAATGTTTTCCATGATGATGAAGGTAATTTTCACAGACAGAGATTCGGTCTAGCCATGGGAAATCCTCTTCATCACATCCTCAGTAACTTATTCTTGGAATACTTTGAGACTGAGACACTAACTTCGGTCAGTAACCATCCAAAAATATGGCTTTGATACGTTGATGATGTGTGGTCCTTCTGGCCATCTTCCCAAGATTGTGATGTTTTCCTCAATGAACTAAATAACATTTACCCCACCATCAGATGCACGATTGAGTGGAGGGGAAAAAAAAAAAGGCAATTTGCCGTTTCTTGATGCGTTGATAGCTAGGGAATCTGATCCTTTAAGATCCACAGGTAGCCTACTAATGCTGAGAGCTATATTCATTATTTTTCAGCTCACGATCCTTCTGTAAAAGTGTCTGTAGATTTGTCTATGTTTTTAGAGCATTACGGATATGTTATCCCACAAGGTTGGTATATGTAGTCATATAAGACGTACCTTTAGGCAGTTATGTTGTCCTAAGTGGTTTGTGAACAAGGTTTCCTGGAAAGCTAGAATCTGATAACAAAAATGTGGAAAAGGATGATAAGTCCAAGTGTTTGGTGTTGCCCTGTTTTCCTGACTTAGCATATGATCTTTTATTTGCTGATAACCACGAGGAAAATGAAACATGATAAGTTCCCAAGTGCACTTTCATGTAATGATCACATCGTCATGAGAGATACAATAATGAGATAAGAAGACTTAGAACAATCTGTTGATATACAAAGAAGAGGCGAAGATTTAAATTTGGGTTATTGCTTAATGGTAATTATCATCATCTTCATTATTGTCATTATGATTATCAGTAGTAGTGGTGCCGTCGGACCTTTTCCTAGGACTCTCACTCTTACCTAGGATATCTTTGTACAAGCTCCTACAACCTAAGGCTGCGCCACTTCCAGGAGCAGCGAAACCTGGACTCCTTTCAGTTGAGAAGGTCTTTGACGAGACTGGGTTCCCAGCCTCGCCAGACTTGAACCCTCCACTTCCGATGTAACCTCGAACAGACGGAGTCTAACATTACTCTTTTAATGGTATTTCAACAATTAACACACAACAACAAAAACAGATGTGTAGCATCAGCAACACGCATATCGCCAGCCCGAGCTGGTCGAGACTGAAGGTGGGAGGGGGTTGACTATGGTGTGCGGTAGAGAGTGGAGAGGTGGGAGGTGCCGATACCTCCTTGATGGTCTCCGGTAATGACGCCCCCGTCAGTTTGGGAGGCGATGCTCAGGGCAGACTGGAGGTCCTCACCGGTGGGCAGAGTCGGGTTGTCGCCCTCGGAATAGTTGACGAAGAAGACCTCTGGAGTATCTTGCTCCGGTTCTGGGACGTGGATGACTTGCTGACCCAGTTGTGGTCGCTTGTTGAGGACGTAGACGATGTTCTTCTGCTGGGGCGGTGGCACGACAACAGGCTGTTGGCCTGCAAATCCGTCTGAGGTGCGGATGAATAAAATATTGTGCTCTACTCTTGGTGGAGGAACTTGAGGTCGTGGACCAGTGATCGGGGACGTTGGAGGGGCCTGGTAGACGTATAGGTTCCGGGTGACCACAGGCGTCACGCAGCTCCCATCTGTATGGCGGACCTGACCTGCCCCACAGCCACCAGAAGAGAATCCTGAGCCACCGAAGGACAGCCCAGAACCTCCAGAGAAGCCTGAGCCCCCAGAGAAGCCTGAGCCCCCAGAGAAGCCTGAGCCCCCAGAGAAGCCAGAGCCCCCTGAGAAGCCAGAGCCCCCAGAGAAGCTAGAGCCTCCAGAGAAGCCAGAGCCCCCAGAGAAGCCAGAGCCTCCAGAGAAGCCAGAGCCCCCAGAGAAGCTTGAGCCCCCAGAGAAGCCAGAGCCGCCATATGTGCCGTCCGCTGCGGCAGCTGCCAAGGTGCACGCCAGAATCTGTGGTATAAAGTGAACACAAATGAGATAAAGATAAAAAGAATCAAGTTTTTCCCATTTCTTTATCATCAGAATTCTCTGTCCAACATGGACAATGACATGAAAGTAAACACTTTAAGCTGAACAAAAATATATGAATATCGCATACTCAACAATAGATAAATATCCTTGGTTGTATTCACAAAGTATTTTCCTCTTCTGATACAAAGTTTTGTGAGACATAAATAACTTTACCGCTGTTGACCATAACCAGTTATATCGTGGCTGCGCAATTATCCCAACCATTACCAGCCTTGTCACAACACCACTAACATCCCACAACTACTGCAAGTGTTGATGATACAATATCACAAACATCATAGCCATTACCAGTGTTGCTACAACACCACAAACATCTCTACCATAACCAGTGATGCTACAACACCACAAACATCCATTACCAGTGTTGCTACAACACCACAAACATCCATTATCAGTGTTGCTACAACACCACAAACATCTTACCCATTACCAGTGTTGCTACAACACCACAAACATCCATTATCAGTGTTGCTACAACACCACAAACATCTCTACCATTACCAGTGATGCTACAACACCTCAAACAACCATTACCAGTGTTGCTACAACACCACAAACAACCATTACCAGTGTTGCTACAACACCACAAACAATCATTACCAGTGTTGCTACAACACCACAGACAACCATTATCAGTGTTGCTACAACACCACAAACATCTCTCCCATTACCAGTGTTGCTACAACACCACAAACAACCATTACCAGTGTTGCTACAACACCACAAACAACCATTACCAGTGTTGCTACAACACCACAAACAACCATTACCAGTGTTGCTACAACACCACAGACAACCATTACCAGTGTTGCTACAACACCACAAACAACCATTACCAGTGTTGCTACAACACCACAGACAACCATTATCAGTGTTGCTACAACACCACAAACATCTTTCCCATTACCAGTGTTGCTACAACACCACAAACAACTATTACCAGTGTTGCTACAACACCATTAACATCTCTACCATAACCAGTGATGCTACAACACCACAAACATCCATTATCAGTGTTGCTACACACCTTAAACATCTCTCCCATTACCAGTGTTGCTACAACACCACAAACAACCATTACCAGTGTTGCTACAACACCACAAACAACCATTACCAGTGTGCTACAACACCACAAACAACCATTACCAGTGTGCTACAACACCACAAACAACCATTACCAGTGTTGCTACAACACCAAGAACCTCTCAACCCTTGCCAATGTTAGTACAGCTCCACGAACCTCGCAACCATCACCAGTGTCTGCATAACATAGCACATGCACCAGGCGTTCTTCATCCCATTAGCAGACGTACATAACAAGGTATAACTCTCTCAACACAAACTTTACAACCAAATCACCCAGCAGGTTATGCAGACGTTTGTACATTTAGCTGGCTTGATGACGATCCTGTATTCTAACAATGACAGAAGAAATAAATTTTCATGGAACTCCCTCCCTGTAAGGCAGTTGTAATTAACTCGACAGTTTTCCCCTCTCCAATTAGTCGGGGTTAACGAAATCTTTCGGTTATGCTTTGTGGAGCACACTGTCACATACAACGCTTCCCATGTACACCAACACTTCGTTCCTATAGCCTGAAGAAATGTAGTGATCTGTGTGGATGATCACTCTCTCCTTCTGGTCCCAGGCCGGCGGGAGGGTCCGGCGTCTCGACTCACCAGGAGCTTCATGGTGGAGTGTGATGTCCTCTCAAGTCGGCCAGCCTCTTATATACTTCCACTCTTACTGACCTGACGGGGTTTCATGGCTCCCTCCCGCCCCTCCTCTCTCTCTTCTGTGTCCTTACCTGGGGTCACTGGGCAGTAATCATGGCCAAGGAACACCCTTTCATTTATCTTTTTTTTTTTTTTTCGTCTCCGCGCAGGCAGAAAATTGTATTTTTTATCTCTCAAAAACTCGCTCCTTTTCTTTTCATCGTAAGTTTTTTTTCGTTTGGTAAAAATATTGTATTTTTTGTTCATGCCACACTTCCCGAGGTGTGGTATAGGATAATCCCCGTGTTCGAAACGTAGATTAAAGTCGCGTAACAAAACCAGTCCACACGCTAATGTTACAGGTTCTCCCAGACTCTTGAGGTAGAATGGTGTACTGCGTCGCCTGAACAGCGCCCTCTCCAATGCTTGAGGTCGACTTGCACGCTCACGGGGGCAACATTCGCCTACTCATGCTTAACGGGGACCTTAACGGGGCGGAGGAGGGAGACCCATGCTTCTCTTGAACAGTACCCACCCTCTCATGTCTGACGGGGATCCTACAGAAGACCGACTTTGGAAAGAGTAACCACCTGTGCTCGTCGGGGATGGTGGGCACGGGCACTTACCTCGACAGTACCCTCACCGTTCGTGCGTGACGGTGACACTTGCCTGAACGAGCTCCCTAGGCAGGGACTCCCATAGGAGGGCATCCACCTCACATGTTTGATGTGGGGGAGGGTTTGCTGTCTCTCTTAACAGGTAGCACTCTACCACTTCTACGCTGATGGGATTAAAACTCATCTAGTGAGCACCAACTCCTCCTGTCTGACGTGGGACCCACACGGAATAAAATCCGTTTCTTATGCATAACGTAGACCCCCCCGGATGATCTGGGCAAAACTTGCATATACGGAAACTCCCAGACAGCATCCATTTCTCATGCTTTATGAGGACTCAGGCTTGCCTAGAGAGCACCCTACCTCTCATTTCCATGGGGATCTAAGCTCATCTTAGCCGCATCCAACCCTTATGTTTGATGGAGACACTGGTTCACCTCGACACCTGAAATCCAAGCTCTTCTTAAACAAGACCCAATTGTATGAGGCTACTACAGCTACGAAATAACATTGTTCATGCATTTGTGTGAGGCGATATTCAGCCAGAAATGCAAATGGTTACAGTACATGAGGCAGGGATGATCAGGAGTGGGTTCATACAGTTGCATGAGGCGTGCGATGGTCCAGGATGGGGTTCGCACTGTTGCATGAGACAGTGTTATCCTAGGGGTTCTTCCTCACCTCTTGACCTCGTGTCCTCACGCGGAAAGCAAGTTCTGCAAGCAAATTTCGCCCGCTAGAGCACCCACGATTTTTGCGTAGCGTTAAGTCACCTTCTTGACTACATGATTTCCATTCATTATTACTAACATTTAGCCATATATGACTTTCCAAACACCTGTTGCAAAGTCCTGATGTCTCCTGACACGACGGGAAAACTTTTCATTCATTCTTATTCTGTTTAATCCCTTTGAAAAGCAAGCCCTCTGCCACCCAGCTGAGAGGCAAATTAGCCGCCACCCAGCTGAGGCAAGCTTGCTGCCACCCAGACGAGAGGTACCTTTGGATGCCTCTGTGTCTGGTCCTCCTGTTCCATCTTCTCCCACTGCACCTATGCCTTCTCCTACATTCCCTTCGTGTGGGGGCCTTCTGACTACTTTCCCAGCTCCAAGTGTGCAGGGCGTATGACCCTGACGACATGCCTCCACGCGTCCCACCGGAGTGTTGCCTTTAAGCAAGCCTCGATTCCTCGTCGCCTGTTTCGTGCCTGTTACAAAACCTGAACCTTACCTTCCTCTTGGAAACTTGCCTTTTCGCAGCCCATCCCAAAGAAAGAAGACCTTTCTCGCCCATCTATCACCCCGTCGCTCTCGCTCCTACTGTCGCCAAAGTGTTTGAAACTCCCAAGCTCGTACTTTCTCATTTACTTAGAATCCCACTCCATTTTTTCTCTGTTCACCAATATGACTTTCGTAGAGGAAGGCCTATTGACGATCTCCTCTTCTATGCATGTTCCTCACCTTTGCCTATCGTCTCTCAGGGATCTTGGTGAAACTTTTGTCGTGACCTTAGATGTCACCAAAGCATTTGAGGTTATGGCATAAGACTAAGACTTTGCTTTCTAAATTTCCTTTCTTCTACCTTTCTGCTTGTCTCTTTTCTGTACTGCATGGCTTTCTTTCTGGCCGGTCCACTGTAGATGTCGTTGTTGAAGCGAATTCTCTACTCTTATGTACCATCAAAGTGGTGTTTCATAGAGTTCTACTCTGGCGCCAACACTCCTTCTCAATAAATGATCTGTCTTCATCATCCAACCCTATTCATTCTAACGCTGATGCTTCATGTTTCGATTTATGTTCTCTCTCTTCATATTTTTCTAACACTTTGTTTCCTTTTTCGAACTGCACATATTCCCTCCCTTGATTCGACTCTCTTATAACATAGACGTGTTAGGCATAACCATACCCTCCAACTCTAACCTGGACGCCAGTCTTAGGTGCTCCAGTGCTTGGCTTATAAGATTTGATTTTATAATCCAATCCACTCTGACCTGGACATCCTTGTTATGAACGTTACAAAATCTACATCCCATGGGCTTTTCTCACTCGAGATGGCTGAGACTGGGGCGTTGTCTAGCCCATACTATGTCGGTCACTAGAAAAGAAAAGAATGACTAATACGTTAATTCATTCATATTAAAAAAAAAAAAATCTGAATTGTTAGATAAATCTGAAATTCTGGCTGATCCTGCGAAGTCCTTCAGCTCTTGTTTGTCGATGAATCCTCTTCCTCCATCAGTGTGTCGTTGCCTTGGGGGTAAGTCATTCTGTCATATATATCCCTTCCTTCTCCCTTCTAAAAAGACCAATGTCTTGTTTTCTTCTTTTCTCTTATTTGTTAAAATTTTCAGCAATCACAATCTTCCACTTGAACCATAGTGAAGATCCATTTAACTTCACATATAAGGGTCAAGTCAAATGAGCCTTCATTTGAGGGAAAGATGATCTATCCTCATCATTACTTTACACTCCCCTGTCTTTCAAACTCCTTCAGTATCACTGAAGTTTCACGCAACCTTTACAGGTCACGTCAAAGGCCACTTACAAGTGCATACCTGAGCGCGGTGTCGCGGATGTGGTGAAAACGAGAGAAGTAGAGATCTCCTTTGCCCCGACCCCTATGGATGTGGTGAAGATGATGATGGTTGTGATGAAGATAAGGGCAACCTCTGACCCCCGCCTCGTAAGGAAGTAGGGAAGGTGAGTTCGGTGAGGAAGTAAGTGTACTGAGGCTGGCTTCTTAAATTCAAGTTGTATCTGTCGCGGGTGTAGTGAAGATCAGTTTTGTGGCGTTCCACTCCACAGTGAACTTGATGGTGAGCAATACCACAGGTCAGGATACACTGCATCCGCTTGCTGATGGTAGTGTTTTTTGTCTTCTGTGACTCTTATGAAAAATCACACCTGTAGCGCCCTCCCTTGTAGGGCATCCACGCGCTACCTCACTATCTATGAGGGCGTTCAAACTACGTATACCAGTGTCCCCACAGCACCGCAAGCCTCTCAGTCACCACCAGCGTCCTCACACCACCACAAACCTCTCAGTCATCACCACCACACACCTCCCAGTCACCACCAGTGTCCCCACACCACCACAAACCTCTCAGTCACCACCAGCGTCCACACACCACCACAAACGTCTCTGTCATCACCACCACACACCTCCCAGTCACCACCAGTGTCCCCACACCACCACAGACCTCCCAGTCACCACCAGTGTCCACACACCACCACAAACCTCTCAGTCACCACCAGTGTCCCCACACCACCACAAACCTCTCAGTCACCACCAGTGTCCCCACACCACCACAAACCTCTCCTCAGTCACCACCAGCATCACCAAGTGACACAAGCACCAGGATTATACCAGGATGCAAGACGGTGAAAGTGTTGACCATGGTTTCAACCTTGTTTCTCTCTCTCTCCTTCTGTTGATCCTTCGGCCCATCAGACCAGATGCTACTACGGCTGAACAAGAACGAACACTGTCTCATCATCACACACACTGACATTGCACTTCTCTATAGAGCCCGGATGGCGCGCAACCCTGAGGATGAACTTCGTATTTCATACGGACAAAAAATATGTATGAAAATATCAAGATAGGTGGAGCTGGGACTCACCAGGAGCTTCATGGTGGAGTAAGACGTGTGGTCATGTATTCCCCTGCTAATATACCTTCACTCTCTAAGTGCACTTCCCAAATCTTACTTTCTTTGTGCCACTCTCACCCACCTTCTTCACCTCTCAGGGGGTTCTGCCTCCGCCAGCGCGGGGTCAAGAGGCAACAGCCTACCGATGTAGCAACCGCTCCCTCCCTCTGGTATAATCACACCGGATACGTTCTTTCGTTACCTCTCGTCTGTATTCTTACATATTGTCATTCCGTGACTGAATATGCGTCTCGAAAGTGCCATCAAGTTCCCTCGAATATGACCACAAACATCAGAAAGGAGGAAATAGAAATGAATCTCTCTTAAGCAGTCTGCATTCGAGCGCTGGCGACGCCCTCAGTCAAGGGTGTGGCGGGGCGGACCGTGAACCACAGTTCCGCCTCTCCTGCGAAATGCTCCAGCGACGAGAAGCGACCAATCGACTCGATGCAGATCAATTGTAACATTTGGGAAGATTTCCCATTCCTTTATCACACCAAACGAGGGAAACTCTACCATTATGGTTAAGTCGTTAAGCTGCACTGTTGCGGTATTCAGGATGGTTCATGAAGCTTTTACGTCAGGGGAGTCTGTGTTTGCGACCTGCCCTCCATACCAGTGGCAATCAAGAGCGAAGTGATTACAGCAGCTTGAGTCAATCTCTGAATTTACGTAGATATAAATGAATCTAATCAGCAGCCACTAACATGATGTTTGGAGGAGGAAGCAACTGCATTCCCCGCCTCTTTGGACAGATAACTCCCTTTCACATCCTTCTACCCACAAATCCAGCTAAGAAATTAAGTATTCACCATCTTCACCTTCAGTGCATTACTAGAACCTAGTGCTCTTGAACATATACGAATTCTCGAGACTGAAAATAACACTGAATATCCATACTGATAGCTATTCTCCCAGCTCTACAAGTGGGAGCCTTGGCAAGTAGTGTTGACACCATGGACGTGCCTTTCGGTAATAGGTTTCAGAGGAATGTTAGAATTAGTAATTGGATTTTTATCTTTTTTATATATTATCAACAGAACTGTTTGCTGTATTCATCACCCTTGAGTCTTCCGTAAACCGCAACCACACAATTTAGCCTCCGCTGCCTCTCTTCCCCTCACTACTTGTCTTAGATTCTCTCAAGACCAGAAAGTAACACTTTTGTCTCTCAAGCTGAATACGGATAATGCTTTGGCCCGACTCTCCCTACATAAAGAGGCAGCTGAACACAACACTGATTTGTTTTTTTAGAACTCGTGACGCTGTCATTAGGAAGGAACTAATTTGAAGCGAATGGATGTGAGCAAATAGACACTGGTGTATCCATTTTCCCCCCATCACGGTGATATGTGGCTCGCGAGGTTTGAGGAAAAAGGTATCAAGATCCATTGAAACAGTGTCACTTCTAGATTTAAGTTTGGCCATGGGTGCATCCGTAGCTCTCGCCTCCTTACAGATGGTAATCGTATGAACTATTTAGTGTGTGGACGGAGATATGGACACACATGCTAGAACGCCATACCTCAGCCTGAGAAAATATACAACCTTTTAAGGAGAAGTCGAAACAAACCCTGCAAGAAATGGCACAACTTAATCATTCGACATTGAAATTCTGCGATTCTGTCAAAAGTTTTTTTTTTGCATCTAGCGAATGTGTTTGCTACATGGGAATTGTAAACATATGTAATGCTGAGCCAGTATTGTAGAAGTCAGTCGTTATCATGTGGCCCACTGGGGGGTCTGACAGAGACCCTTTGAGGTCTCTGTAATTCCTTTTCCCTCACCGCTTGCAGGGTGAGCACGCTCGGCGCCATATCAACTTAGTCCATCGCCTCTTTCATCGCTGAGAGAGAACTGAAAGGATTTACAGCGCTGCTGAGGGAAGGCTGTGTGGTCACTATAGTGGCACGGGGATTATTACCCCAGCAGCGCTGAGGTTGGCTTAGGGTCATACCCGCGTATGAAGGCTGGGGTCAGACGCGGCAGGATATAAGCATTCTCTCGTGGTTCTCTTGACCTCATGCCCTCACGTCTGCCTGGCACACACCACCACGGATCCCGCTGTCTGCTTTCCCCGGTGAAGTATTCAGGAAATCCACCTGCAACTCGGTTTCGTTTAATACACTAAGGAAGTAAAGTCTTTTTTTTTTTTTTTTTTTGAAAAAAACGCTGGAACGTCTTAAACGTTTAGATTCTTGCGATGAAAAAAGGTTGAAATAAACATCGTGGAAGAATAATTATTGCAGAGTTGAGTTCACGTTACGGTCCGGTGGTTGTGTGTGTGTGTGTGTACAGTGTGTCACGTAAGGCAACAACAAATGTGGGAATGAAGCCAGCCTTCTCCCGCCTTCTGTTAGTCTGTGAGCAACATCCGAATGAGCTACTTCCACCGAAAGCCCGCCGCCACCATCACCTGGCCTTTCTTGCGGGGAAGAGAGCATGAACACGCAGGCAGTCAAATGACCCTTTTATTTTATTTTTTTTCCATAGTACATCAGCCTCCTCCTCCACTGCCGCGAGATCTTTTCTGATATTCTCTCTCTCTCTCTCTCTCTCTCTCTCTCTCTCTCTCTCTCTCTCTCTCTCTCTCTCTCTCTCTCTCTCTCTCATGTTTTCTCCCGCGACTCCCACTTTCTGTTTCGTCCACTCTCTAACAGAGGACACCCCCCACCCCACACACACAAACACCCTCCTCCTTCCTTGTCGGTCACACAAGCATAGGACATAATCCGCCGCGTCAGGAGACAGCTATACTCACCAGGGCCCTTCTATTGTGTCACCTGGCGAGCCCTGGGGAATGATAAGCTGTCGGCCATCGAGTGCCACCCGACCCACGAGTACCTACGACGAGATGATCCCTCGAGTATCTGCTACGAGGTCTTCCTCGAGTACCTGCGACAAGATCTTCCTCGAGTACCTTCGACGAGGTCTTCCTCGAGTACCTGCGACGAGGTCTTCCTCGAGTACCTGCGACGAGGTCTTCCTCGAATACCTGCAACGAGATCTTCCTCGAGTACCTGCGACGAGGTCTTCCTCGAGTACCTGCGATGAGATGTCCCTCGAGTACCTGTGATAGTTTATTCAGGCTAAAAGATATTCCCGGAAGATTCACCATACGTGTGATAGCTGCTCGGCATCATATATTGATATCGCTAAAGAAGCACTTGAAATCCCGGATATTTGAACACTTTTAGCCGTACAATAAGTACGGACGTCTTGAATACTAAGCCATTTTTTTTTTATATCTGTAAATTGTTTATCTCTAAGCTTCGTTAAACTAGAAGAACTTGGTGAAACCTTGCCTCGAGGACTGAGTTCGGCTCGTGAATAAAATCTAGCCGTTGAATAGACCATGTAGCAACTCGGAGATAGAATGCTGTGATGTCTCTTTCTTTACTTTTACGACTAAGCTTTGGAACTCTTAACCTTGCCCGCAGCTTTTCCATTTTCTCGAACACTTTTAGATCATTTTCATCTTTTCCTAATCTTTTTATATTTCTAATTCTTATTTTCTTTTTATCTAAATCATGGCCTCAAAATAGACTTTTACTTTTACCCTGGAACACAGCTTATGACATGGAGACATAAACATGTTAGCCTTTGACCATGTCTTGTACAATTAGATCATATGTCGTAATGAATTAACTACTCGTATGTTGTCCAATCTTATTTTTGTCGGGGAAATGTAAGGATGGGAGAAACTCGTTAGTTTTTGTATTTATTATAAACACTTTTTAATAATATAAGTATCTTTGGCATCATAAAACCCACAGTGGGTTTGTTGACAAGAACAAATAAAGAACGTGTCCATGAGGATTGTAGCGAAAGGGTAGACCATTCACCCGCCAGGCCTACGGGGCCCTTCAGAGCCCAAGGCGTTGCGACGTCGGCAAAGCTCGGATGATCTGAGGTGGACCGTAATGAGCTGACGGAGTGAACGTGCCCGACCCGCCGTCATCATCCACACTCGCAGCTCCACCGCCGCCTCCACTCACGAAGCCACCGTCATTTAGGAAACCGTTGCCGCTGCTTATCCTGCCGCCGCCGCCCACATAACTGCCGCTCCCTGCACCAGCAGCGCTACCTATGATGTAGTCACCACCCTGGGAGGTAGCAGAGCTGAGGGAGGAGTGGAGGTCCTCACCGTAGGGCAGAGTCGGGTTGTCACCCTTGCCGTAGCTGACGAAGTACACCTCTGGAATCCGTTGCTCTGGTGCTGGTGCATGGATGATTTGAGGTTCTTGTCGTTGATGCTTGCTGAGGACGTACACGATGTTCTTCTGCTGAGGAGGCGGCACGACGATGGGATCCTGTGCCAGACCTTGCTCGGGAACACGAATGAATAAAACCCTTTGCTCTACTTTTGGGACGGGGATATCTGGCGGTGGGCCCAAAGACTGAGGAGTCTCAGGAGCGGTGAACACGTACACATCCGTGCTGACGGAGGGAGTTACGCAGGTGCCACTCGCGTGAAGAACCTTTCCTAGTCCACATTCCTCCCCGAAGAATACCAAGTCGTCGTCGGGTTGTTCACCAGAGGACGTGGATGCGAGGTAGTCTTGTGGGGCGGCGCGCACGGCAGCCACAAGCATGGAGACCACCTGTGGACGATGTGAAGGCATGATTGATCAAGATTATCATGTGACAGAAGAGAGATAAAAGAGATACCTCGTATCATTATCATCACTGCACACTATAACTTATGAATCTTTACCTTGATCTTAACCTGTATGTAAATACGTCATGTGTATGTCGATGTGTCTGACAAACAATAGCCCTGACTTGTAGAATAGACGTCATTTGTACATCTGTAAGGACAAAAAAAAAAAAGAAAAGAAAGACGCCTCTACCCCCACCATCATCATTACACAAACATCACAACCGAACGACATCACATCACGAACTAAAACGCTATCCACCACAGTTTCCCCGCTATACTGTAGCGCCCCTGGAGCCTGACCCAGTCGACACCGAGAAGACTCATCAGTAGGTGCGAAATGACAGACAGATTTGTGTGTTATGTTGTGTCCCTGACAAACCAAACACAGTTACCTGATGAGGATGATCCATGACATACATCTTTTCCGCAGGGTTGTCATCGTGTCAACACGAAGCTTGGTCCAGTAAGAAACGACCTTCACCCACCTCCTCCCACATGCCGCTGACGTGTAATGACCCTCCTAAACTCACCGACAGCCATTCTCTGGCTGATCCAGGCGATCGTCGTCCCACAGGAGGAGTCGCATTTCACTGCAGTAAAAAGTGCTGGATCTAAGGAGGCGCTGTGGCTCATGACGAGCAAATGTCGACTGCAGTGGTTTCGACGCGTTCGCTGCTGCACCACAGGTGAGTCCAGGATTTCCCCACATTATAAAAAAAAACCCGGTCATTTGAAGCCTTTTCTATACAATAACCCGAAGGAGTTACTCTTGAATATGTACTGTGGTTATGATTGTGTTGTTATCAGTAAACGACGTAATATATCGCAACGATGTGATACATATTTTGAGGTTCAGACGTACGTACATTGTATTCTGGGTTGGCTGTTTCTCCGCAGTCCAAAAGGATGGTCGTTGAGTACTGTATCCTGCATCGAGTTCGAAGACCAGAATCTTGTTTTAACTCTTTATATGTCGAGTATGGTTGTGACTGGTGGCTGAAGAAAGACAGACAGGGACGCTAAAACTCCTTTTTACACTCCCAACCTGGGAGGAATTTCATTCACATGAACTACGAAGTGTTATTCACACAGGTGTTGGTGTGACAGACTTCCGTAAGCAATCGTTACTGTTCCTCCAGCCACACCGTTACAAGAAAGAATAAAAAAATAAGTGTATTTCAGACATTACGCCGAGTCTGCTAGAGGTGGGAGGTTATAGATGATCGGTTCCTCTATAGCCAGGGGTGTATCTTAAGACCGTAACTTTCGTGACAACAAATTACTGAACGTAGGTAGCATCATAGCGGTAGAAGAGGACCACACCAGCAGCTGCAAGCGCCAGTAGCTGTGAGCTTTAGCAGTTGTGAGTACCAGCAGCTCTTAACGCCAACAGCTATGAACACCGACTGTCGTTAGATAGTTATAGGAGTCGGATTTTATCAGCAGCTGTGAGCAACACTAGCAGTGAGCCTCAGCAGCTGTGAGCGCCAGCAGCTGTGAGAACCAGTTGATATGAATGCCAGCGGCTATGAGCACCAGCAGCAGTGAGCACTAGCACTTGCCAGCCAGAGTGGGAGGCATGTTAGAATGACAACTGTGAGCACCAGAAGCCTAAGTACCATGAGTTGTGAGCAACAGTAGCTGTAAGCACCAGTAGCTGGGGGGGTGGGTGCCAACAGCTGTAAGCACCAGCAGCTGTGAGCGTCAACAGCTGTAAGCACCAGCAGCTGTGAACGTCAAAAATTACCAGGCAGTGTGGGAAAGCAGGACTCACCAGCAGCTTCATGTTGTATGTATGAGCACCAGGTACACTCCCTCCGCCTTATATACCCCCAGCTCTCTCTCTCTCTCTCTTTCTCAACTTTCTTTTAATCTTTCTCTGTGAAGACTTTCCTCCCGCTTCACCTGGGCGTCTGTCCCCGGCGGGTACAGGCTGGGCTGGGGTCAAGCGGTACCATTATCACTTATCAGGCGTGTGAGAACTGGCGATCAACAGACCCAGACCATTTTGTTTTTTGATGATATGGGATCATGGACGTTACGTAATTAATCCTGCATCGTGAAAACGGTGGAATAAAGAGTCATGAATGAAAGAAAGCGATGTTTAAGAAACGAGGATGGAAGACTGAAGTGTTGCATTGCCGTAGCTTGCCAGGCTTATGGGTGAGTTGCGCCGCCTCGCCAGACCACTGAAATTCCAGTCTGATCCGGGACGCGGCCCGAGCCTCCGCCACACCTTGGCCCTCTCAACACCGCTGCTTTGGACTATGTTTTCTGATTGAAAGTTTTTGGATACACATTCACAACTTGATCTTAACTGATCTGGAAGTTGACGCAGGAACTTCCTTATGACAGAGAGAGTCGGTCTCATGTACATGCATCGCTCCTCTTCCCGCCATAACATGAGATTCTAAACCATCATCCTCGCACACCAGCATGAGGACAAGTGTAGGTATTGGACGGGGGTCACACACTAGCATGAGGACAGCTGAAAAGTATGGACGGGGGTCACGCACTCGCATGAGGACAGCTGAAAAAGTACTCATGGGGGTCACAGGGTAGTATGAAGCTGGTGAGGGTACAGCACCGGTGCCCAGCCCACCAACGTCATGCGAGCCCCACGGCGCACAGGCAACGGGTGTTGGTTGACCCATAAATTCACCACAATTCTTCTTGAGAAGAAATTTCGTACACCTTTATTCATCGATACTTGCCTACACACACACTGGGGAACCTCGAGCCAAGGGAAGATTCCTTGCTGCTCACGTCCGTCGGGCAGGACGTGCGTCGGGCGCGGGTTTGCTTCCATCACCCACCACAATCACCTCTCAGCTCCTCACCAGCCGTCACGACTCGCGCTGGCAGGCACGGCGGTCACGACTCTAGCGATCACCATCATCACATCATTCACGCCTGATGATCTATCCCGAGCTTTAGTGACTGGTGCACTCGAGACGGAGGTGGTGAACTGTTTTGTTCGGGGATTCGAGCTTGTCGAAGCCTGGAAACTGGATAAAACACCTGTTGCGTCCGCCCTACACTTCAATGTATGAAATCCGAGTCTTTCCCTCATTTTTCAATACTTAGAGATGATCAACCATGAGCATCGGGTCAGTCCAGTCCTTACAGGAGAGTAGAATATCCTGTTACTCTTCTTGGTGTCTAAGGGTCACGTCCAACATGCCTCTCACTCACACATAAGGAAGGTAAAGGGTTGGATGTTTCTAAGAGCTGATTGCGAGTGTTACTCGGCCATTAGCTACGCCGTGCAGTATTTTGGGAGCATTTGCGTCACACTGTTACTGTCTGGTGGCAACTCGAGAACGGGCTTTTGTGATGTGTGTTTGTTTCTGTAGCTGCTGAGTTTGCGACGCCTTGCACGTACAAGTCATTCTCAACATCTGCGACTCGTCCGTTTTCGAAAACCAATCTTTCCACTTCCTAATACACTCGGATTACTTTTTATTTTTCCTCTATGCGTTAATTACCTTGATCTAGCGAATGTAATCGAGGTATATGGAGCAGAGATGTACAAAACTAGAGTTGGTCCAGCACCAAGTTGTAAACACATTAAGTGCTTGGGCGTTACCGCACAGCCAGAAGATAATGTTAACACCTCGAGCGAAGTACACAGAGGGTGACCAGAGGCTGAACTAGAGGGACAAGTGCCTGTCATGCAGCGTTATGCTGTCGCTGTCGGCTAAAAGTGTGATCTCAGGCTGAGCTAGAGGGACAAATGCCTGTCGTGCTGTTGCCATCGGCTGGCTAATGAAATGTAAGCATCAACAGTCCGTGAACAAGCTGTTCCACATCCAGGTTGTAATGATTCCTCTTCTGGCGTTGTGGTGAATGTTGTCATGGCAGCCCCCTCACCGCAGCCACTCAGATGAGTATCGCTTTTCTCTGGGGCGGCAGCCACGCCTTGTTGTGGCGCAGTCTTTGCAGCTGTGGGTAAGAACTTCACCAATCTCTTTGCGTCCTTGGAAAATTAGTATTCTCCTTCATCCAATTATACTCCTCTCAGTTAGTGTACGTAGATTGCTAACTGCTGCCATTAAATCTTGTGATCATGAAGAAATATATTTGAAGTTCGTGTTATGCTCTGTATGATACATAGGAGAGATAGGTGAGATATCTTTAAGGAAAGGAACTTGAAAGTTCTGGCCACGAGTGAAAGAAAGCTTAACAGTAAAGAGGTAGAATGATTTAGAAATGTCTCAGGAGTAAAGTCGGGTTGGAAAGAATACAGGAAGGGGTAGTATTGCTGCTGGAGCAGGATTTGCAGGAGTGGATGAAAGAGTGTAAAGGACTGGACTGATGTGGGTAAAAATGATAGTGGATGGCGAAAGATGGGTGATTATTAGTGTTTATGCACCTGGCCATGAGAATAAAGATCATGAAAGGCTATTTTTGGGGGGAGCAGCCAAGTCAGTGTGTCAGCAGTTTTGATGCAAGAGACAGGGTATTAGTGAAGGATGATTTAAATGAGAAGGTGAGTAAATGTGGCAGCTGAAGGTATAATTGTGTGTGGCGTTTATGGATCTGGAGGAGGCATATGAAAAGGTAAATAGAGATGCCTTGTGGATGGTCGGAAGAATATATGGTGTGATAGGAAAGCTGCTAGTAGCAGTGAGCAGATAAGATCCCTTTTGTCTGCTCTTAACGCTGCGAGTGAAGCGTAGAACAAGTCTAGGCAAACTAGTGGTCGATAGATAGAAAGATAAGCATAGAAGTAGATCAAAAGAAATAAAAATGTGGGTCATGGGCGGGTCAGGAAGCAGAGTAAACCAGTTTGAATCTTTTTTACAATTACGAAGATAGCTTGAAGACCGTGAGACAAGAGGAACACGGACTGACACTTCTCTAGCCTTTTTCTTTGTGATATGTAACTTTCAGACTCTCCTAATTTACATTTACAAGCTAAGAGCTGTCTGTAATGTCCAGTGGTTGGGTTACTTAATTTACATAGTTCAGCATATTCTCACCGACCTCGTCAAGTGTAACCCTGAATTAACTATGAATTTTTCACCGTTACATTTTAGAGATTCGGTGGAAGGATTCGTTTATCTTCTTCTCTTATGCCCCCGAAAAAAAAAGCCCTCATCAGTGCGAATACTTGAAACAATAATATATGAATAAAAGATATCTTGACACAGCAGCGTCTCAGGTCTTCCGTCTTAGCAGATTTAAAGATAACCTCAGAGATTAGACATCTGGACATGAGAGGGCGTTGGGGGTCAGATCATTCAATCATAACACGTCACTCTTCTCGTAAAAAACATCACTTGATTCCAGGTTGCAGCCTCGAAGAGCCCCATTATTATACATAAGAGGTTTACAGAAGGCGTGAAGATACACACACACACACACACACACACACACACATACACACACGGTTACACAATTGAAAACACGACACGATCAACACTGAAACTGTAGTGGTGTTTTCACAGGTGGGAAAGTCTTCTTCCATTCGATCATCACCAGAATCGACTGGTTCTCCCGACCACGTCACGTCGTCCACCTGTTCCGCTGGGCCCTTCCTTCCTTTACCCACCTTTCTCCTCGTTACTGGCAACGTAAGCCCTTCGTACCACGGCCAGTAATATCTTGCAAACACTCGCAGCTTCGCGGAGGTCTTAGGCATCTGAGATGATCGACCCCCTTCATGTTGACCGCTGTGGCGCGGAGAGGAGGGTCTTGCGAGAACAGTTAGGAAATGTTAATGCGTAGACCGTTCGTAAAAATGGTCTCTGCTTCATGAAGGCTCTGCAAATGATTATCTAAACAACGCGCCAGGAATATTAACATGACAGTAAACACAGACTTTCTCTTTTGTTTGTCTCCTTTACATATGACGTGGCTTGAAGGAAAAAGTGTTGGCACGGTCACCCACAGTTGGTCAGGAAGCTACGGCTGCTTTTGGTGAGGTTGCAAGCTACTACAGGTTAGGTGAGTGGGTTCGTGAACCGTCGGCTGCAGAGGCACTTAAGTCACCAGCGACGAGCAGCAGGTGAGGAAGGCATGACGACGACATTACTCTGGAATTACTCGAATGTTTTATTATTAAGTTTCTTGTGGCTGGAATCTTCCCGATCATAAGGATGACTCTCACTTTCCAGCTGACACTTTCACTACTGAGGGTCTGTGCCTGACCCGGCCTCTAGCGTACCACACACACACACACACACACAAGCAGTTCTCCAGCAGGAGACGCATCCTTTCGCTCGCCAGAACCTGTTCCCCGCCACCCACCCACCACCTCCCCTCCGGTCGATTTCTTTGTTGTTCGCCTCCGCCTCCTTAGTCATGTAAGGTCTATTTATACTCTACGCGAGGCGAATGACCCTCTGGGAGAGCTGAGCGACACAGTGGCTTATAAAGAGATTCTTATTTTTCATATTACATCTTAACCAATCTTGATTGTATGAGAGGGAAGAAAAATAGTCACGGTGACTATCTGTAACTCTAAACGTACAATCGGTAGTCTGTATGAGCGTCTCTGTTGTACTGTTGATGGACACAGAGCCAACAGATCAGTCAAAGGCCGTACACATTGGGAGGTCATATGTCGTCTTAGAATTATCCTTAACTCCTGAAGAAGTAGTTAATATGTAGAATTTTTCAACCTGTGGACGTAACGACCTGAAAGGCCCCTAGCCTTACTAAAGCCAAACCAACCAAACGGCTAACTAGGTCATGAGAGGAAGTACTTGCAGTAGTTCTGGTCATCAATACCGCAACGGTAATTGTAGTGACACAGTATTGTGTCAACGCAGTTTTATAACAGCACTGAAGAACACAACGTGGAACTGATATTACTACAGTAGGTACGACCAAGGAGTCAGCAGGAGTGGACCCTAACCTGCTAAACAGCAGATTACTGCTGAAATGAGACGAGAAAATGATGATGTTGTAATTCAGGCAGGTAATACCTGGAGGTGAATGTGCAACGTAACCTGCTGCTCGCTCAAGTTCATGAAGCAGTTGATAAAAAAAAAAGAAAAAAAAAAAGGAAGTTCTGGAGTCTCACAACACTGGGTGCCTGGTACGGATATTTTCGCTTCATTTCCTGAATTTTGGCATGACGTGCGTGCGTGCGTGCGTGCGTTTGCCAGAGACGCTATGACTGCTGTGAATCCTCCAACCGATTGGCATCTTCTCTCTCCCCTGCGACGGTACGATCCTGAAGCACGACGGTACGATCCTGAAGCACGACGGTACGATCCTGAAGCACGACGGTACGATCCTGGCCTTTGACCTGATCCTTCAAGGTGAGGTCAAAGTGCTGGAAGGGTTAATCATCTAGACTGGGTGTCACATGATCTGTCTGTGACGGTGAGGTGTAGTTGTGAACCATACGTGACGCTCCCGCGCCCGTCTTTTATCTGAATCGTTGTAAGATTTGTTCATGTGGTCTTCACAGATTTTTTTTCTTCTGAATCTTAGTAAGATTTTTTCGTGTGGTCTTCCGTGCGTGCGAGTCATTGAGACGCTTACGTCGTTTGGCAGAGCGGTATTTGTGGCGACAGTGAGCTGAATGAGATGACAATCGTGGTTGAGTGACGTACTCAGCGGATCCAGAGTGACAGGAGCGACAGATAAAAAAAAAAAAATGACGGGTAATTTTCTAAGAAGAAACTTTCTAACTGTATATATCTGTTATTATGAAAATGGCTTTAGGTACTGTTTAAGATCAGGTCTGAGGCGGTGTACTGGACACACTCGGGTGACCAGTAAGGCTGGGCGTCGTTTTTATGCCGCGCAACACACTTCTTTTATACACGTATATGCCATCCCTGCCTGTGTGAGGTAGCGAGCCGCTAGCGGCCTTCATTACACCCATCCAGTGTCAAGTAGTCAGGTATAACGCATCGGAACCTTGAGTATACGACACCACCCACAGCCAAGCCCTAAAGTCTACTCCACGATTCGCGCGCCCCCTATATACCACATTACTCAAATTTATATCATCCAACGTGTGTCTCCCCGCTTTCCTGAATGTCCAAGATTCTATACCCTCCAGCCTCCTCGATCCTCCAGCACGTCCACTTTTGTCCTCGCCTTCGCATTCAAAGCCCATACAACACTGTGAGAATGACCGTACCCTTGAACACGACTTTTCCCCTCCACATATACCTTGAAGCGCCCAGGACCTTCTTAACCTCGTCTTCGATTCTATGATGCCGCACTTAGTCCGCCCCATTGTCTCGTCCATTTCCGTGGGACCTAAAGCACTGTGCCTCCTTCAGGTCGTCTTCCCCTTTTACACTCACCGTCAAGTCATCTCCCAACGTATCTGATTATCATACTTTCGTTCGCATTAGCTTTCGACTCCTCGTACACACTCTCCCAGTCTTTGTCACCCGTCTGGCATTTTCTCTCTGAAGTCTGCCACCAGGTTATCCCCAAATGTCAACTGACTGACCTCCCATGCCCCTTACCCATAACCTCAGACATACTATAGGCTTCCCTCTCTCTCTCTCAAAGACCCTTCCAAATACTTCCACATACACTTTGAACTTGAGTGAAAAGAAAAGAAAGGAAAAATCATTCGTAATATAAGATTCAATACAATGATATTCTATTATTACCAAAACCTGGTGTAATAGTCTAGAGCGTTATACATAGAGATTTGTACATATGTAAATTGTTGGATTTAATGGCTACTTGTCATTGATCCAGGTATACGTTTGGAAAACATCCATAGCTGCAAAATCTATGTTTCAGAAGTTTAATGGTGACGGTCCTCCGTGATTCAAAATCTCGGCAGTTGTTGTGAGGAGATTAGAGTGGAGGGATCTTGCCCCACCACAGTGGAGGCCGAGCTGCCCAAAAAAATGACAACTGACGTAGTCTGGTATGGGAGGGAGGGTGGTAGTCGTGGTAGTCGATGACCGAGGCGTGAGGGGTACAACACGGCTGGCGTGAGGGGTACAACACGGCTGACTGACTCCACCCTCGTGTTATGGCAGCGTGATCCCCAGGCCACTCACTGTGCTGGTTATCTGTACGGCTGATCTTTACCTGCAACTCAGAGGGTTGTTAACAGTGTGATGCAATCACCATTCAGTGGCGAAAGGCCTGAGCTCAACGCTGACCAGACCACTTCCCTGGGAGCAGGTCACGGCTTACACCAGCTGACCACATATACCCTCGGGTACACACACCACTGGTCCAGCAGGAGACTCTTGTCTCTCAGGTACACCATGAGATGTACAGAGGGAAGGAAGGGTTCGCTACCTCCGGAATGGTTATGGTCTGGTAAGATTCCTTACTCACTGGTTGCCCTATATCTTAACAAGACTAGTTCTTTTGTCACCATCAACTGTTAGTTTTTTTTGGTTTGTTTTTTCCCCTTTTTTACGTATATTTCAAAGATACAGCTCAGGCCTTCGTATCAACAGCCCCGACAC